>NC_142517.1:13390000-13690000 GCF_057876585.1 Rhinolophus sinicus
TGCAGGCTCTTTGAGGCCAGGAAGTGTCACTACACATCTACCATACCCCCCCTGATGCTGCAGCAAAGGGTCTTAAATACCCGTGAGAGAGCAGGACCCGGGGTATTTCAGTTAGCAAATACCTATTAAACTTCTGCCGGGTCCCACACACTGCAGTCTCTTCTGAAGATACAACTTTAAACAAGACACAACCATTGTCATCAAGGAAATCCCAGCTTATTCAGGAAAAGAGGGATGTCATAAAGTGGTTTCAATCAGTATGCTAAGTTCCAAAATAGGTGAGATGAGAACTCAGGGGAAGGGCACCAAACCCAGCGTCCTGGGGTCAAAGGAGGAGCAGAAACAGCAGCTCGGCTATCATACCTAATCATTGTTATAGCATCATTATTCTACACACAATAATACTATTAATAGCATTAACAATAATTATTATTAATAATGCTAGTAATAATTATATGCCTAGTAATTAACAGGACTTACCCAGGTGATGGCAGAGAGAGAAGGCATTCCAGGCAGAGAGAAAAGCATGAACCGAAGCTTACTGTTATCGGCCTTAATGTATTTAATTAATGAGTCAAATCTGCCTTTTAGTTCCAGCTTCTTCAGATCCATGGATGCCACTGTCTTTTGAGGCCTCAAGCCACTTCTTAACCGTTTTTCTCAAGGAACTCAGGGATGACAGCTCTTTCATCTCTTACCACATCAGCGCTAGGCTGATTTCTTCCCTTCTGGGTATAATCTAAGCATCTTCTTCAAAATTTAGAGCGAAAGGGACCAGCTGCCTCAGCTCACCTCACCTTTCTGCCATTCAGTCTCTCGCTGCTCCATCCAAGGGTCTTTCTTTTTTTCCCCCTCTCTGTTTACTCCTTCCATCCGTTGTGGCCCCACTGAAATTGAAGCCTGAATCCTTAGGTACTTTCTAATTTCACTCATCCCCCATTTTGTATGTCCTACATAACCCAACCATATGCCATGCAGCGGTGATGATAACATTTGTACGGCTCCAATTTTAAAAGTGCAAACACAGGAGAAAGATCAAATCACATCCCTGGTGAAAGGGGCAAAAAGTGAAGGAAGTTCTCAAGTGAACCCTATTTAAATAAAGGTGCTTCTTAACCAATGTCCTTTGTATTAATCAGCTCTTCTTAGTCATTTTTGCAGCCTTAGCTGTGCTCACACATAAAACAAGCACTTCAGGAAACTATTGACGTAAGAATTTACCTTTTGTTCTAATTAAATCTTTGGTTATGGCGAGGTGGTAGAATTGAACAAATACAAATGGTAGCATTGTACTAAGCAAAGTCAGGAATTTTAAGTACTATACAGAGTTTGTGCTGACAGGGTATCTGTGATGGTTAATTTTTGTGTCAACTTGACAGCCACAAGGTACCCAGATACTTGGTCAAACATTATTCTGGGTGCTTCTGTGGAGGTTTTCAGATGAAATTAAGATTTAAATCAGTAGACAGAAAAAGAGCAGATGGCCCTCCCTGATGTGGGTGAGACTCATTTATTGAAGGCCTGAGTAGAACAAAAAGGCTGACCCTCCCAGAAGTAAGAGAAAACTCTTCCTACCTGAAAGCTATCAAATTGACACATCAGCTCCTTTGGTTCTCAGGCTTTCAGACTCAGACTGGAAATGTATTATCAGCTCTCCTGAGTCTCCAGCTTACTTACTGACTCACCCTGAAAATCTTGGAACTTGCCTGCCTTCATGGTCACATGAGCCAATTATATATAACTTATATATGTATATATTTCTCTGGAGATCCCTGACTAATGCAATATCACAAGAAATAAAGCAATCAGAAGCTACTTTGATTAGAATAGGAGAACCTGCCTTTAATTTGCCTTACAAATCTTTCATGATCCAGGTAAATCCCGTCTTCCTGGGTAATTAGTTCACCCTCCACTACATGTGGATAATTTCATTCTTATACACCATTTCTTCATATTCAATGTTAAGGGTCTTTGAGGACTCTTCCTAGCTTATTTGACAGGAAGGAATCCCCTACAGACACATCATGAATGTTGGCCACATATGTACACAGAACAATGAAGCCGCCTGGGGGACTGTGTCACATTAGGGGTGGTCAGAGGACAGAAATGTTTGTGAGCTGATATTCAGGAATAAAAAGGAAAAAAAATATCTAAGATAAAGCCAATTAATTCTTTCTCATAAGACCCTCTCATGTCCCGTAGTGTTATACAAAAGTAAAGATTTCAGAAGAAAGGAAAGCTTACAGGATATTGGGAGAGGGGGTTATGGGAGAGCTTTGTGGGGACGTCAGGACATCAACGTGCTAACCATACTATGCTCAGCAGGGCTAGCTCCACAGATGTGTCAGTTGTGCAGTTGTGCAGGGTGTGCCTTCAGAAGGACCCTGTTGTGGCTTTAAAGTTCTACTGCTACCATTTTGAAATTTTTAATAATTTTTAAATAGGGGGCCCCGAATTTTCATTTTGCATGTGGCCCTGCAAATTATGCAATTGGTCCTGACACTAAGTAAAGCTTTCTTTAACTTTGGCAAACAATTATAAATCAAAAGTAAATGTTTATTCGACTTTCCATTTATTGATTCGTCTGATGGCCTTACGCTTGGATCCAAGAATACTAGCAAACCAAATCGATACCCTAGATATCCATGCTCTGCTCACGGATGAAAAGAAGAGGAGGCAAGAATGACTTTAAGCAAAAACCATCAGGAGCTCTGTAGCTGGTCCGCTACAGAGCTTGAGAAGAGATGCAGGCTTCTGTTAGCAGCTCTTACAAGAACTTGGGGACCTGATTCTAAACTCAAGGACTAGACCTCTAATAATGGGGTGACACTGGCCCCAGCCATGAAATGGCTTCAAAATCCCCACTCTAGAAACTGAGTAAAATAATTTGGCATCATTTTCAAAACCTTCCTTTGCCACCCTTGACAGACTTCACCTGGTATAAGAAAAAGAAAATGCCAACAGTCTGGTAGTACCTGCTATATAAAAGTAATCACCCTTACCTCCATTTAAGGCTTTAAGACAGACCAAATATTCTATTTCCATTTTTTATACACACACATTTATATAAACACAAATGTGCACCACTGCATGAAGTGACAGAGCTTTCTATTTGTAGAGATATTTGTATTTAACATACTCCGGATAGATATGAAAAATGAAGGAGCTTGGATATGATTGATATCTTCCAAGAAGACATTTCTTTTGTAGGACAGCTGAAGGCACTGCTACCCAGTCTGACACATGGAGAGCCTGACCTGCTGGTCTGGCCATGCTCTGACCAGCTCCCAGAATGAAAGACAGCACCAACAGCTCTGCTGACTCACAACTACCTTGAAGCGTTTGAGTTCCTCTCCTGTGGCAGACTCTCCTACTTGCAGACTCTCCCAACACATTTTGCCCCATATACTCTCTCTCCTTCCATACTAAGTTCCAGGCAATCGGATTGTATTAGTCAGAATTCTCCCCCCAAAAAGAAACAATATGAGCTATGTGTGTGTGTATATATATATATATATATATATATATATATATATATATATATATATATATATACAAAATGGAGAGAGAGAGATTCATTGTAAGGAATAATTGTCTCATGTGATTATGCAGTCTAGTAAGTCCCAAGATCTGTCATCTGCAAGGTGGGCTGTCAGGTAAGCTAAAGGTGTAGTTCCTATCTGAAGGCTAGCAGGCTTGAGACCCAGAAAGAGCCAATCTTTCTGTTCTAAAGTCAGGATATAACTGATGTCTAAAGGCAGTCAGGCAGGAGGAGTTCCCTCTTACTTGTAGGAAAGTCTGGCTTTATGGTCTATCCAGGCCTTCAATTGATTAGATGAGGCCCACCCACACCCACATTAGGGAGGACAATCGGCTTTACTCAGTCTACCAATTTACATGTAAATCTCATGCATAAACACCCTCAGGGACATGCCCAGAATGTTTGACCACATACCGCATTTCCCCAAAAATAAGACCTAGCTGGACCATCAGCTCTAATGTGTCTTTTGGAGCAAAAAATAATATACGACCTGGTCTTATTTTAATATAATATAAGACTGGGTATATAATATAATATAATATAATATAATATAATATAATATAATATAATATAATATAATATAATATAATACTGGGTCTTATATTAATTTTTGCTCCAAAAGACGCATTAGAGCTGATGGTCCAGCTAGGTCTTATTTTCAGGGTAACACGGTATGCAGGTACTCTGTGACCCAGTCAAGTTGACATAAAATTAAAATTAACCATCTCAGGGATGTAACTGGAGGCATTTGTGGCAGTTTCCAGCATAGACAGCCCACTTCTTTGGCCCCCTCCTCTTTTCTGTCCCTTCCTTCTCTGGCTGCAGCCATCTTGGACTGTGACAATGAGAGACATGCCTCAACAATGGCACAGGAATTTGAGGCCTTGCATATTTAATTGAGCAGAACTTTTTATCAGCCCAGAACTCCACATTCTAGTCTTGTACAGCAGAGAAGAAAGAAACTTGCACCTTATTTAAGCCACTGTTATTGGTGGTGGTAATTCTAATCCTAAATGAGGTTGCTCCTTTTCTCCCATTTCACACTACAGGATAGAACTATAGGTCGGGCAGCAAATGAACTACAATACCTATGACTAGAAAGAGAGAAAAACCGTAAGACCTGTGTAGCCCACCAACCTTACTGTGAGTGTATTAATACAACTTTGTACAAAACAGCAATTTTTTGTGCAGCCTTTCACAACATCACTTCATTTCTTTCCAAAAATAACCTTGTGAGGCAGAGGAAGCTCATGTTTTATCCTCATTTTTCTCTCTGAAGAATCTAGGATTGTCCCTCCTTGGATGATAATTTGGTTTTAATTGATTCTTCATATTAAGGCTAAGCAAAACCATGCAGGATCAAGTGGACAATCTAATATCATATTAAACAGAACGCTATCACATAAAAATACCTCTTTGTAAATGTAAATTAAGCCTTAAAGATATAATGGTAAAATTCTGTTTTAATATGATGGACACCAAAATGACTTTGCTAAATTTAAACTGCATTTCAGTGGAAACCTGTGGTCACTGTGGAACAAAAGGATATTGGACCTATTATCTGTTTGCTGTGATGGTTTCTGAATAAAGCAAGGAAACATTATTATTGGTGTCACAAAGCTTGTTAATATTAAACACCAGGAGAAATCCTAAAGGTGGGAGAACTCTAACTTTATTCAGCCCAGTGTTTATCTTACTTATTTGAGCATGAAAGAGTGTTCTCCTTTTTTTTTTTTTTTGACATACTTAACATTTCAAATACTGGTTTTGCAAGAGCACGGTTTCAGAAATGCTATCGCACATTCTACTTCCAGAGCACTTTCTTCTGACTAAACAAACTGCAGTGACGGACGGGGTTGGGAGGGGCAGGATTACACAGATACACTGGCAGAGTCCTCTCCACACCACACTTCCTAATTAGGGCTGCCAGATTTAGCCAATGAAAACATAGGATTCCCAGTTACAATTGAACTTCAGATAAACAGCATTTTTCTTTCTTTTTTTTTAGAATAAGTATGTACCACACAATGTTTGAGACTTACTTATACCATATATATATATGCACATATATATTTATACATATGTATATGTATATATGTGTGTGTGTGTATATATGTATATGTATATATATGTACAGATACGTATATATATACATATATATATATCATTGCTTATCTGATTTCTGAAATTTAATTTTAACTGGACATCTTGCATTTTGTCTAACAATGCTACCCCTGATCTATCCCCAGGGAAAAGGAGCTGCTGCTTCTCCTGGTTCATATTTCCAGACATATAGTAGGACTTAACAAATAGGAAGGCCCACAGGATTAAAATCACAAGTCTGGCCATCCTGCTTTATTAGCTTCTGGGCATGTCCATCTCTTTAGCTTATTGGTGGTCTGTGCCCCTGCGACTCCTCTCTCCACCTTTTCCACCCTGCCCTGTGCTCTGGGAGATGGGCTGTATGGACCACAGCAACTAGGCTCCCCTGTCCTCTGGCTTTAAGTTGGGTTTGGCCAGTGCAAGCCACCAGCAGATGATGGAAGGACAGGAAGAGAGACAGACTAAGGTATTTATCCTCCTGGCTTTTCCCTGCCAGCCATGGGTAGGCTGTGGCCTCACTCCTCCACCAGAAGACTAGTTCCTGAGGGGTACAGTCTAGGGAAGCCTCTCATACAGACAGTTCCCACCAGGTCCTAGTACTATTTCCTCCCTCCTTTGCCCTTGAAGACATAAGAGAAAGTTTCTTGAGGCTTCCAGGCCCAAGGCCTTCCCCAGCCCTCCAGAATTCCCTTAACTCTGCCCCCAAAGTTTTGCATTGTCCATCCCTTCATTAAGTTATCTTTTATTGGCCTTTTTTGAGTGTGCTTTTCTTTCCTACCAGGACCCTGATTAATACAGGGTAAGAGTGAGATTCCCTGACTGTACCTTAATCTGAATTCTCAAACTCAAACCTAGGTTTGCAGAAAGTCTTGCTTTGGGAGCTTTAGCACCAACAAAAATAAGCTCCTTATTTCCCATTTCTGAGTCACTTAGCTACAGATCAATGAACACTGTTCAGCAGCGTTCATATAAGCTATGGCCACTCCTACCACTATTATTATTAGCACCCTAAATACCTGTATTTATAATATTGAATGGCTTGTGTAATATTGGGGGTGGGGAGGTACAGTATATTCAACTGTCATCAGCACTCGCCTCTCTCTACTTTATAGAAAAGGAGAATGTACAACCAAACGGATTTGCATGCAGACCACAATGGCCTGTGTTAAGTCTTAAGTAATTTTCTGGCCTGGAATCTGAGGTGTAACTATTGTTTTCACTGTGTTAGTTCACAAAAATCACCAAACCCTAAAATTTGGTTGATAAACCAGATGTTCTCAGAATACTTAGGGCGAGACACAATAACAAGTTAAGTGAGAGAGAGACAGACAGACAGAGAGATCCAGTCAGGGTGATAGAGTAGGTAAATGCAGTGCTCACCTTCTCATGACTACATCAAAATTACAACTGACATTTTGCTGAACCAAAGCCCTACAACTAAGGACATACAGAAGAAGGTGCCTCAAGACTGGTTGGAGGGGCAGACATGTGGAACCAGCTGGTCCTACACCCACCATTAAAAATCAGGGGTATATCTCGGCTGTGGAGGTCCCCTGAAGGAGCACAGGGTCCCAGCACCACACCAGGCTTCCCAGCTCAGGGTTCCAGTGCCAGCGAGAGAAGTCCCCATAATTTCTGGTTCTGAAAACCAGTGGAAATTGTTTTTCCACGGAGGGTGGCTGGAATCCCAGGCATTCCTCTTAAATGGACCGTGCACAGACTTACCAACAGAATCACTGGCTCTGAGCTCCAGAGCTGGGGTAGCAGCTGGAGAGATGACAGCAATGTATGGGGGGAAACTGAGTTGGAGGGTCAGCTTTTTTCTGGACAGAGGAGCTGGAGGCAACCATTGTTTCTTTGTTGAGCCCTCCTTCCCAGCGTGCAGATACAGACAGCCACCATATCTGAGTCTCCATCAAGTTGGCTAACATCATTCATACACCACGCCCTGATGATTCGAGATCCCACCCCATCCAACTTTCAGACACACTCAAGCTGCTTCCAGTGGCTTTTTTGTACAAATCATCTGCTTTGGTTCATGTTACAGAATTTCCTAGGGTCTCTCAAAAGTTTGCAAAATCCAGACAAGCAGCATCTGGCTTGAGCATGTCCCATACCTCTGACTGAGCAGCCCTAAGTGTGGCACTAGCTCCAGCTAGCCTTGGTTCACAGCTTGGCCTGTCAAGGCAACTCCAAACATGGTACAGGTGGCCATCATCTGTGGATTGCTTTGTGGTTCCTGCCCGGTGGCCTGGGTGGCGCATGGGCTGTGGCTGAACTCAACCTGCAGCAGGTTCCCTGGGGCTGGCACGACCAGTGGCCAGCTTCTAAACAAGCCAAAGAATCATTGAGCTGCCTCCAAGGACAACACACCTAAATGGTGGCTTGGACAGGCACCAGAGCCCTGCTGAGGCAGATCCTGCTCAGTAGGGTCAGCCCCTACACCACAACTCCTCCACTGTAGTCAAGGCCAGTCCTCACAACCAATGAGCTTGACAGTCAATCCCTCCCATTGATATGCAAATAGCAACCTAGGCTCAACTACAAGAGGAGGGAATGCACAACCTACATAAGGCACACACCTGGAGTGCACTGTTCAGGTGACCAGGGAGACTGTGCCACTGAGCCCAACAGCACACCTAGTACATAAGGCCACTCTACTAAGACCAGGACACAGAACAACCCTACCTAATACATAGCAACAAACACAGGGAGGCGGACAAAATGGGGAGACAAAGAAACATGTCCCAAATAAAAGAACAGAACAAAGCTTGAGGAAAATAACTAGACAAAATGGAAAAAAACAATCTACCAGATGCAGAGTTCCAAACACTGTCTATAAGGATGCCCAGTGATCTCAGGGAGAACTTCAACAAAGAGATAGGAAGCATAAAAATGGAGACAGAAAACATAAAAAAAGAACCAGTCAGAAATAAAGAATATAATAACAGAATGAAGAATACATTAGAGAGAATCAACAGTAGATTAGATGAAGCAGTGGATTGAATCAGTGATTTGGAAGTTAAGGTAGCAGAAAACACCCAATCAGAACAGCAAAAAGAAAAAAGAATCCAAAAAATTGAGGAGAGTTTAAGGGGCCTCTGGGACAACCTCAAGTGTACCAACATCCACATTATAGGGAGAATCCTAAAAGCAGCAAGAGAAAAACAGTTACTTACCTGTAAGAGAGCTCCCATAAGACTATCAGTTGATTTCTCAACAGAAACTTTGCAGGCTAGAAGGGATTGTCAGGAAATATTCAAAGTGATGAAAAGCGAGGACCCACAACCAAGATAAAGAGCTTCCCAGAGAAGAAAAGCTAAAGGAGTTCATCACTACCAAACCAGTGTTACAAAGAATCTTAGAGGGACTTCTTTAAGACAAAAAAAATAAAAATATGAATAATAAAATGGCAATAAGTACAAACCTATCAACAATTACTTTGAATGTAAATGGATTGAATGCTCCAATTAAAATATAGGGGGGCTGAATGGGTAAGAAAGTAAGACTCTTACACATGCTGCCTACAGGAGACTCACTTCAGATCAAAAAACACAGACTAAAAATATGATTGGAAAAACATAGCTCATGAAAATGGAAACAACAAAAAAAGCTGGGGTAAAAATACTTATACCAGACAAAATAGACTTTAAAACATTAAAGATTATAACAAGAGACAAAGAAGGACCTAGTAATCCCACTTCAGGGTATTTATCTGAAGAAACCTAAAACACTACTTCAAGGAGACATGCTCATCTATATGTTCATTGCAGCATTATTTACAATAGCCAAGATATGAAGGCAACCTGAGTGTCCCTGAATGGATGAATGGAGAAAGAAGAGGGGGTACATATATACAATGGAATGTTACTCAGCCACAAAACAGAATGAAATCTTGCCATCTGCCACAATATGAATGGACCTAGAGGATATTGTGCTGAGTATATTAAGTCAGACAGCGAAAGACACATGTCATATGATTTCACTTATAAGTGAAATCTAAAGAACAAAATAAACAAACAAATGAAACAGAAACAAACTCCTAGAAACAGAGAACATTTTGATGGTTGCCAGATGGGAGGGGTATGGGGATGGGTGAAAACGAGGAAGGGATTAAGAAGTACATATTGGTTGTTACAATGTAGTCATGGGGATGTAGGATATAGCATAAGGATTACAGTCAATAATATTGTAATAACTACGTATCACGTCAGATGGGTACTAGATTTGTTGGGGTGATAGATGGAGGGGGTTGGAGGCAGGGTGAAAAAGGTGAAGGGATTAAGAAATACAAATTGGTAGTTATAAAATAGTTACGGGGATGTAAAGCATAGGAAATATAGTCAATAATATGGTAATAACTATGTATAGAGCCAGGTGGGTACTAGTCAGGGAGATTACTTTGTAAATTATATAACTGTCTAAGCACTATGCTGTACACCTGAAATTAATATAATATTGAATGTCAACTATAATTGAAAAATTAAAAATGGGGGGAAGATAAATGGGAATAAGAGGTTCAAATTTCCAGGTATAAAACAAATAAGTCTTAGGGATGTAATGTACAGCAGCATATAGTCAATAGTATTGTGGTAACGTGGTACCGTGTCAGATGGCTGCTGAACTCATCATGGTGCTCACTTCTTTAGCATAGGGAATGCAATCAGCAATATGATAATAACTAAGTATAGTCCTGGGTGGTAGTGTTGAATAACTCTGATGTACATCTGAAACTGATATAATATTGTGTGTTAACTATATTTTAATAAAATTATTTTAAAAACTAAAAAATAATAAAAACCAAAAAACATAAAGAAAAAAAAAAAAAGAAAGAAATCACCCCAACCTACCCATGACTGATTTCTTGCTTTTTCCCAGCTATTTTTAACTAATCAAAACACCATAGTATCTATGGCATTCTGGAGTTTGCAAGGCTTGTGAGTCACATCCTTATTTACAGGAATGATGGGGGGAAAGTCAGCATGTTCAGCATTTATTTCATTTTTGAGAAGTGAGCAGGCAAAGAAGAAACTATGGAGAAAGCTGTTTCACACATAATTTTACCTTGTCCTACTAGCTCTTTATCTTTCCCTTTTCAAGACTCACACCTCAGAGAACAGCCACTGCCCAGACACATTCAGAGACGGATCAAAGAGGGTGCATGTAGCAGACTGCACATACAGACTCTTCCTCATTTGGCTATTGAAAAACGTGGTTCCTCCGTTATTCACATTGGCTCAGTCCTTCTGCTCAGAATCTTTTCCTAAACACCCTAGTCCAAAAGGAGCCAATGAAAAGTTTTCATTGACCAAGTCCTCAGGGGAAAACATACTTTGCAGCTTGTGTGACTCAGGCCATCACCTCACAGTCATTCTCTTAGCCGGGATAATCTGAACTCATAAAATAATCTACGCTCATAAAAGCCACTCCTTTTGTCTCCTGCCCCAGACCTGCCTGAGCAGTGTGCTCCACAGAACTGCTTAGGACAAAGTTTCAGAGAGCAAAAGGAAATGGGTATGATTTTAACACTAACTTAAAACTCTAGACTATAAGACCTTTTTCCTTCAGGGAACATTTGTTTGGAACCAGGAGGAAGAATATATTCCCAGTTCACTGAAACATAGAACGTTAGAATTGGAAGGGTCTTCGAAGAATCTGAAGGTGAATGCTATCAGCTTCATGGGTTATTTAATCTCTGCCTGCGGGCATTTCACTTTCCTTGTTCATGTTTGATGTGATCTGCACTCCTGTCTCTGATTATTTCCCTCTTTAAAAGTAACAAAAAGACAGGTGAAAAATAGTAAGAGTTCTAATAGCTTAGAATATTTTGTTACCTGCTCTGGGATCAGCAACTTTAAAGATGAGATAAAGTATTAAAAAACAGGGCGACTGTAGAAATTTTCATAAAAAAGCAGGGTTATGAGTGTCAATTAAATGTTAATGGTGACGGTAGAGATGGACTCAGTCTGTCTTTTATTTGGCAGGCCACATGTTACTACTAAGGGTATACTTATTCTGTGGAGACAAAAATATTCTTGAAAATAACTTCAGGTAAAATATGTAAAATAACCCTATATAAGTAACCCATCATCTATCTATCTATCTATCTGTCTGTCTGTCTGTCTGTCTGTCTGTCTATCTATCTGTCTATCTAAATATGTATAGATAAATAAAACTACCATCATGTACTGCATAACAACATTTTGGTCAACAACAGTCTACATACACAACAGTGGTCCCATAAGATTATAAGGGAGCTGAAAAATTCCTATTGCTTAGTCATGTCATAGCTGGTATAACATCATAGTATTAAGTAGGTACAAAACTAATTGCCGTTTTTGCAATTATTAACCTGGTAAACTGCAATTACTTTTGCACCAACCTAATACAATGCGTGACCCTGTGTTTGTGGTGATGCTGGTATAAAGAAGCCTACTGTCTGCCAGTCATATAAAAGTACAGCACACACAATTATGTACAGTACATATACCAGGGGTGCCAAAAAAATGTTTACAGGTGGACACTGGTCAACATTGCTCAAGCAGAAGTGTCTGGACGCTGATGGTAACCACTTTGAGCACCTCCTGTAATTGCAGAAGTCAAACGTGACTTGTATTCATCCTTTTTTATTGGTATATATTGAGTATTACAATTTTAATAGTTTTTTCCTTTCTTAAAATGTGTGTACATTTTTTTGGCACCCTCTGTATACTGGATAATGATAAACAACTATGTTACTGGTTTATGTGTTTACTATCCTATACTTTCTATTGTTATTTTAAAGTGTATTCTTTCTACTTATGAAAAAATTTTTGTTGTAAAACAGTATGTTATGATCACTTAGTAAGTTATATAAATGTCTAATCACTATGTTGTGCACCTGAAACTAGTATAATATTCTATGTCAACTGTAATTGAAAAATAAAAATTACTTAAACATAATTTTTTTTAAACAGTATGCTGTGTTAACACAAGCAACCACCTCACACATCTCGTGTTTTCTCTATCTCCTCATTGCATTATTTGCTCTTTTGCTTTGGTTTAATCTTGTGTCATTTGGTACGGTAACGTGCTACAGAGGCCTTTAGCCTAGGAGCAAGAGGCTGTACCGTACAGCCTAGGTGTGTAGTGGCTATGCCATCTAGGTTTGTGCAAGTGCGCTGTACAAGCACACAATGTTCACACAATGACACAATCATCTAACAACGCATTTCTCAGAACGTAACCCAGATGTTAAGCGGTGCATGACTGTACATAGTACTCAAAGCAACTTAGAATGAGATAACTTAGATAACTCTTATGTTAATATTGTTACCCTTGTGCCGAAAATTCTTAAAGACTTCCCACTGCTTTTAGGATTAAGTCCAAAATCCTTAATGTGACCTTGAAGTATCCACCTTATTCTATAACCTCAGCTTGTACCACCATCTCCCTACCTCTTTATGCTCGGCCACATCGGCCTTTCTCCAAGTCTTTGAACATGCCGCAGGGCCTTTGCACATGTTTTCACGCTGTCCAGTCACCCTCCTCCATCTGCTTTCTCTGCCACCTTAGCTCTGACTCATGTATCTGGTCTTGGTTCAGCAGTCCCCACCTTAAGGAAACCATCCTCCGTTCCTCATCTCACTTCCATTCTTTCTTATGTGCATTCATAAACTATGTGTCTTCTCTGTTTGGCACTGACCTCGTTCACTCAGTGTATTTGTTATCTATTGCTGCATAACAAATCACCCCAAAATTTAGTGGCTTAAAGGAACAAACATTTATTATCTCCAAGTTTTTGAGAATCAGGAACCAGGAGCAGCTTGGCTGAGTTGTTCTAGCTCAGAGTCTCTCATGAACTTACACTCAGGATGTCAGCCAGGCTGCAGCCATTGGAAGTCTTGCCTGGAGCTAGAGAATCTGCTTCCTGGTTCTCTGGTGGGGCCTCAGTTCACTGCTACATGGGCCTCTCCATAGGCCTCCTTGAGTCTCTTCAGAACACGGTCGCTGGCTCACCCCCGAGCCAGTGATCCGAGACAAGAAGGAAGCTCGTAAGTCTTTTATGACCTCGTGTTGGAAGCCACATACTGCCACTTCTGCTTTATTCTGTTAGAAACAAGTCTCTGAGTCCAACCCACACTACAGGGGAAGGGGAATTAGTCTCTACTTCATGAGGAGCTTTTTGGATATATTTTAAGTCTGTCCCAGGTGGGTATTTAGGTAAATGTTTCCCTCCCTTACTAGACTAAGGGCAACTTGAAAACATTGTTCTGTTGTTCACTGCTGCGTCCCTGCCATCTTCCAGAAAGCCTTGCAAAGCAGAAGCATTCGATAAATAGTTACTGAAAGGAGAGAGAGAGAGGAAGGAGGGAAGGAAGGAGGGAGGGAAGGAGGGAGGGAGGAAGTTAGTATTTAAATCCCAGGTCTGGGGAACTTTGTACAAATTATGTAACCTTAGTTTCTGGTTTTGCAGAATGGGGATAATTCTAGCTTTCTCTCGGGTTGTTATAAGAATTAAATAACCTATACAAAGCACGTAGTTTAGCCTGGAACAAAAGGGGCTCATTAAATGTCACTTCTTTTCATTTTCCTGGCTTCAATTACACATGCAAGCCATCCCGAGCCACATGGATTCCACTTCTCATTATGTCTCTCCCATCCCTTAGTCTGTCATTGCATTTCAATTGCTACCACTCTTTTCTTGCACAGCCCTCTCTATTAGCCTCCTAACCACTCCTCATGCCTCTCATCTCTATCTATCTAGTGTGATCCTCCCACACACTGTAACCATGTTATCTTCAAGTCCAGCCCTGACCATTTTACTCCTCTTTTCAAAATGTTTCTTTTGTCCAAACTACCCCTGACATCCAAGGTGCAGTGGAACTTTGCGACTTAATCTTTCACTGTCTCCCTCCACATACCCTATGGGAAGGCTACTTCCTGCCCCCAAATATGTGGCCCTCACAACATGCTTCCCCCTCACTGTGCCTCTGCTCAGGCCATGCTCCCCTCCCTTGAACCCCTATTATAAACTTTATCTTATTGTCATGAGGGGTCTCTGGTCCTGCTCCCCGTACAAGAACGCAGGATACGGTGAGGCCAAAAAGGAACACGAATGGAGCCATAGATAGGGGGTTCGTACCACTATTTCTCGCTGGCAGCTGGGTTGGAGACACAGGAAGCAGGAGCCGCACGATCCGCTGTCTGCTTCTCTGCCAACCGACCAACCCCCTAGAGTAGCCATGGCAGTTATATTAGTGGCCACCAGCCACAGCAGGTGGCCATCTGATTACAGCTGATGGCCATCTAATAACCGAGCCAGCACCTTCCCACATGAGGCCGAGAGCCTGGAAACTGTTCTCTGGGTCTCTGTCCCCACACTTATTGCATCTATGTCCATCCTTGTCTTCCAGGATCTAGAATGTGTGTGCTATTTCCATTACTAAATTGGGAGCCTCTTGAAGACTGGGATTGTGTCATCCATTTTTGCATCTTCTATTGTTCCTCTGCCCTACACTTGGTATGTTGTTTGGGAAGGTCAACAAGAAGATAAATTATAATGGCATACACCTGAAACTTATGTAAAGTTATTAACCAATGGTACCTCAATACATTTAATTTTTTAAAAATCCTTACATCTGAAAATAATTTGTAAGTTAGATTTGTCTCACTTATCCTGAGTATCCATATTGATTGCTGAGAAATCAAAGTCATTCATAAATTAAATATGTAGCCCAGGCCAAATAATTTCAAAAGCAAAATCAATAAACTCCTTTTACATTTTTACAGTTAAAAATAGTTTAAAAAAAAGAATTGGCCACAGGTTTGACCCAAAAGCTGGACCCAGGCAGGGCAATTGGACGCTCCCCACCCCTGCCGTCCTAGGAATGTGCATTCTGCTTACCTTACTGCTCCCAGAAGCTGTCCCAAGGATACATCTTGGGATAGAATGTAGTGTTGAGACTATCTGGACTGGATATGATCACTTAAAGTCCCCTGGGTATGTGACTGAACCCACTTAGGGCCTCCACATAAACTTTTAAGATTTGGTGGGAGGGTGTGGGAAACAACTCGCCTTGTGGCCAGCCAAGACAAGCCTCATAAGTAAGTTCCCTGGCTTATTAAACCTGCCACCACCAATCTGGAGTGGTCTGCCTTTTTCCTTAGGTCTCTTCCTGCCCTCTGCGTATGGGGGTGTCATACGGGAGACCCTGCTTGCTGCGCCATTTGTTGTGTGAGGGACCCTACTCGCTCTGCCATTTGTTGTGTGAGGCGGCCTGGAGGGCCTCTGGTCCCGCTCCCCACACAAGAACACAGGACATGGTGAGGCCAAAAAGGAACACCCACGGAGCCATAGGTAGGGGAGTCATACCACTATACGGGAGGCTGGAGTCACACGACCTGCAACCTGCTCTCTGCTTCTCTGCTGGCCAACCAACCGACTCATCAACGAGCGCAGCCGAGGCAGTTATATCAGTGGCTAATTGGCTAACTGGTTACAGCTGACGGCCATCTACTACCCGAGCCAGCATCTTTCCATGTGAGGCCTGGAAACTGCTCTCTGGGACTCTGTCCTCACAGGGCGCCAGTTTCAGATTTTACCTGGGAAGCTCCCAAGAAGGTTGTGACCCAATGTAAGTGTATCATAAACTTACACTGAATTGAATTGGAATTCCACATCTCTTTTAGTTACTTATTTGTGCTGAGGTAATGATACACCCAAGCTCAAGCACCAGGATGATATAAACATGCTCTGCCAACATCAACGACTAGAAATTTGACTTCCAGCCACGTGTAACCACATTCTTTTCATGTCTACATAAACTAAACGCCCCACAAATAGCAAATTCTTTAGTAGAGCAATGCAGAATATAACACTGGTTAGATTTTCCTTTAATTCTAGCTCAAAAGCAAGCACGTTTACCTTAATACTGATGGGTCTCTGTGTTCACCTTGAAACTTATGGGTCTCTGTACTCCTTTTTAATGCTCTGTGACATTTTCATTATGGCTAACAGCAGGGTTATTGTTAATGCATTTGAAGATAGTAAATTCTTAAAAGATTATGCATTCTATAGATAATATGCTGTGGTAAATAAGATTGAGGGAAACTTGCCAAATGACTGGAAAGACTGATAATGTAAGAAATTTTGCTTTAAGATTTCTCTGATTATGTTACCAAAATAGGTGATGTTTTCATATCATTAATGAATAAAAGCCTGCTTGAAACACACACACCTAGAGGAATGCTTGCTTTTGAGTCACCAATAGATATCTTTTGGAAACACACAGTAAAATTTCAGGCTGAGACTAGCACAGATATGAAAACTATTTACCTAGTGTCTCCTGAATGTAATACCAGTAGTGTTCAAATATTTTGACCTCGTTAAATCATTTTTATTCTGGTAAAACAAGGAGATTTTGGAACTATATTTCCCTGTCCCCCATTTTCTATAAGAAGTCATGACTGTTGAATTCTGTAAACATATGTAATCCTCTTCAGATGGGCAGCGAGCAAAAACGAATCCTGTACTGAAAGGTTTGTAACGAACGCTTATTACTCCCACTCCATTAACCCCAGATTTGTATAAATTTAGTGAACAACCCTTTCTTTGTATTAGTGTTTATAAGCCTTGGGGTTACTAAAAAAAAAAACACGTTCTGATAATAGGGACATTCATCTTTGGTCAAACGCTAAAGCAGCTTAAGGGTGAAGAGGGTTGCATAACATTAAACTTGATCTCTGGAAAAGCTTCACTTTACAAATGAGGAAACTGAGGGTCAGGATGCTTGCGGACCTCACGGACTCCACACCACATGGCAAGACACCCAGGGCCCTGCGAAGCGCTCCCCCTTCTCATTTGCCCAAGCTGCCCTGATTAGCCTCGCCCGAGTCAAGTCAGCCTCGGCGCCACTGGCCAGACAATTCTTTGTTGTTGGGGGGCTGCCCGGGCACTGCAGGATGTTTAGCAGCATCCCCGGCCTCTACCCTCTGGATGTCAGTGGTACCCACTCATCCCAGTTGTGACAACAACATCAACAAAAATGTCTCTAGACTTTGCCAAACATCCTCTGGACATAAAGTCACCCCCCAGTTGATAACAATTGGTCTTTCCCAGGCCATCTTATTGTTTTAATAAACTATTCTCTTTTGTGTTTCCTGGGCAAATACCTAAGACGCTAGTGCATCACATTCAGTATTAGAGGTGAGTTGTTTATACTATGAGAAACCAGTCTTTCCAAGAAAAGGGATTTTGCTGCTTTTTTGGCACATGCAAACACAACTAAGAACAAATTCTGACTAGGGTTAGCCAATTCCAACTTTTAGCATAAGGGAGGCTAACAAAGGGGCAAAGTACAGACTGACAGTTTTGATCCATGTTTAATGAAAAAGAATTTACATGAATAGAAATGGACATAAAACAAAAGAGATCAATTTGGGGAAATATCGTAATAGGAAGAACAAGGGGAAAAATCATTTTAATCCTGAATTTACTCAGACATTTCTGTTAGTTATTACTGATCCAAAATCTCTCCTTAAATCCAAAACAAAGTCATAGTTATAATTTTACTGATGTTTTCATAGAAACTCACCAAAGTAATGTCTAAACAATTCTTTTCCACTTTCCCCATGCCCCAGAACACACACAAGCAAAGGCAGAGATGTTTACTGGGAAGTAACGTGGCGTGAAGAAAATGCGGCCTTATCTGCTTTTTATTACAACAGCAAGTTTGCACTGGCAAATGTGTTTTTGGCACAAACATACTTTCTGCTAATGTTGTCATGAGAAAGCTCTTATGATATACGACCATTTATTCTTAGTACAGTCAATCACTGGGGGATTAAATCTAACTCTGGTGAACATAAATATATGAGAAGTTTCTGACGGTTCAGATCTGAGCACAATTGAATAGCAAAGACGTGAAATTTAAAAATGCACAGATGTGGAACTGCAGTGAGCATCTTACCGGTTTGTTTCACGGCTTAATTTTGTTTATGATTCTTAGCGGCATCAGTCAGTATTCTATTTTTATCGTTTCCTACCCTGATGTATAGTATGAGCATGTCTTCCTAAATAAGAAAAAGAAAGAAAAAAAAAAGAAAAACCTTTGGAAATGAATGATGATCTCTGAAGACATCCTGGTAATAGGTTTGCTTTAATTGTCTTATTTAAAATAAAATATCCCTCCTCTCAAACTAGATTTAGCAAGCACTAAACTCATTACAGATGTTTGCCATGTGGGTAATAAAGAGAAGTGACAAGATTTTATTCACTCTCCCTAGAAAATACAAATCTTTGGGCCAGCACACAGCAGTCACCAACATCTTGACGCGCCCACTGAATAATTTAAAGTTAGGACGAGCCCTGTCTCTTCTGATACTGTATTCTAAGTTTTTCCAGTTGCTCTACACACTGTGACTGGGCCAACTTCAAGGTCCGATTCTCCTCCGTCAGCGCCTCAAATTCCCGAGCCAGCTGAGCAGCATCCACCTTCTCCTTTTCCGCCTGATCCAGCTTGGCAATGAGCTCCTTTCTGCATGTTCAGGGGCAGTAAAGAAGAAGCACAAAATTTAACGCAAACAAATTCAATTGTACAGTGATAGCATCACAGAAGCAGAATGTTTCATTTTGCTCCTCTAAATTTTACCCATCTCTACTTGCCCCGAATTACTTCCTTTTATTTTGCCAGTGTCATGAGTTTTAGATCCCTTATTTTATTCTAGCACCTTTAACCAGACACATCTAAAATACTACACATACGTTAAAAAATGCTCAATAAATCCTTCGACAGTGAACAAAGGTGATCTTTTTAAGACAACAAATGGTAAAAATTCCAACTAGTTTAGGGGGAAAATAAAACAGAATAACCTGTTTATAATTAAGATGCTTTCTATTGTCTTATGGGTAGGAGAACTATGTTTGTCCCTTACCTAATCTTTGTCCTCCAAATTCAGTTATCTTCTGTTGTTTTTTATTTCTGAGTTTAACACATCTTTACTAGTTCTTTGAACTAGAGAATTCCACCTCCTTCCTGCAAATATTCTTTTCCATGGCTTTCCCTAGTCCTTACATATCTCTTGCAGCTCTAATTAACAAAACAATATCCACAACTGGTGCTGGCCTCACTATAGAACTCAAGAAGTGACTAGGGTTATTGGAGAGAACTTGTAATGATAACACCTTAAACAGATTCAGTTCTCAGTAAATATTTGTAAATAATTAATTGATGTAAATACACGCAATAAGAAGCTCAAGATTTGCAGTCCAGGTTTATATTTCATAAACATGACAACCCAGAACAGGTCCACTCCCCTTGTATGGGTCAGTTAATTCTAAACTAGATCTGAGTTCTTCTTTGCCTCAATATAAGCGTATGTCACATGTCTTCCTTCTCTGTAGGGAACAGTGCAGAGAAACCTGGAAGACTACGTCAATCAAGTGATCGAAATTGATGTCACTAGTAAATAGCTATCACAGGCACCAAAACACAGCACCCTTTCTGTGGCATTCCTGCCCAAAATGCACACACCAACCTCAAACAGAGAGAAATTCGACACAATTGCTAGCCTATACTCTTCAAAATGTTAGGAACTGTTCCATTTTTAAACAAACTACAGAGAATTGACAATTAAGCAATGTGCAATTCTGTACTGGGAAGAAAAATAGCTGTGAAGGACATTATTGGGAAATTGATGCAATTTAAATATGAACTATGAATTGGAATAGTGCCTTATCGATGCTAAAATTCTTCATTTCAGTGACGTTACTGTGCTTACGTGAGCGAGTGCCCTTGTTCTTAGAAAAATACTGAAGTATTTAGGGCAGTGGGGCATGAGAGATACAACAGGAACAAAAGGAAGATAGTCTGGAACACTGATATGCACACACACAAATTTCCTCTGGGCTCTTATCGATCTTTGAACATGTATGGTGTTTACAATATAAAGGCTCCCAATAAATACTTACTGAATGAATAACTGAAGAGTAAGTTACCTCAGAGACAAATAGAATATATTTTAAAGATGAAATAGAAATTCAAAGTGCATCATTTAATTGAAAATGTCAAAAAAAAAAATAAAGAAAGAAAATGTCATACAGCTAATACCATCTTTCCCCGAAAATAAGACCTAGACAGACAATCAGCTCCAATGAATCTTTTGGAGAAAAAAATAATATGAGACTCATCTTATATTATAGTAACATAAGACCAGGTCTTATATTAATTTTTGCTCCAAAAGACGCATTAGAGCTGATTGGTTAGGTCTTATTTTCAGGGAAACACGGTAAGAAAGAGTCAGATGTCAAAGTATTTTTAGAAAATGTTTAGGGCTCTTTGCCAATAAGCATAGTTGAAGAAGAAAATGTTGATAATTAAATATTAGTAAAGTCCCTTATATAACTATGTTAAAGAAATTGATTAGTAAAACTTACATAAGTAAAAAATGAAACAAGCCTCTAAACCCTCCACCCATCAGCTTATCTATTCCTTTTCTTTTCTTTTTCCTTTCAAATTAACTCTTTCACACATATAATTCAGGTAGAAATAGAGTTTTGCTTTCAAAACATTACCAGGGAGTTGGCCGTACTGGGTATAACAATGGCTACTGTCCTGGTTCCATAGGTGATCTCATCTAAAACTCCTGAGGACATCTCTTAGTAGTTTTGACTAGTAGAGAGAATAAGTCACAGATTTTACAACTAAAAGAAATGGTCATGATTATCTAGTCTAATCATCTTGCACTGCAGAAAATCAATATTAATTTCTTCCTTACTGGAATCAAGAAGACTTAATTGATAGGTTTCTAAATTAGTTTCATGTATTTGATAAGCAATTATGCATATATTCAATGAATACTGTCCAAATGTCTATTGTCCCCTGTCTAAGACCTATTTATATAGACATATTTATGCTCATCCATTAACAATTCATAATTAAACCTGGCACATCAAGCTACGGAGACAATCTTATAAATAGGTGATCTTAGGAACAAATCAATATCTGTAATTAGCTAGAATGTGGTCCTGCCTTTGACTTCTTGTTTATCATTTCTCTCATTTCCTTCTAGATAATGTGATATGGGGGTAGAAGACCACTGTTGCAGGAATCTTATTTCTGAAGTCACCAACCTGTAACATATGTTTCCACATGAGGTACTTCACCAGTGAAAAGGCCATAATCTGGGTACCCAATAAATCACCTGCTTTCCCCATCCGAAGCCACATGCCTGAAAAAGGTCTTATTTGCTGAAACAAATGAGGGAAAGGGAAGTCCAAATGAATTGGTCAAGAGAACTTTGAAGCTCTGTGGAAACTGATTCCAAAATGAAGGAGATTCTTTATATTGTAAGAGGTTAGGACATGGTTTCATCATTAGGACATATATGTCTCTGCTTCCAGAAAGACCACTACCATGGTTCTTGGAACTTTCAAAATTGACTAAAGACTTTTATTTGGAAAAGACAAAATCCTAGGCAGTTTGGCCCCAATGAGCTAAAGAGTTCTGGATAATATAATGAAACTCTACCTTCATCACAGGGAGAGTTTTATTTTAAGTAGTGATGTAGACTGCACTGTTGGTTCTTGAGAGATGTATGTTCTAGTACAAGTGTTTATACACGAGAGAAGGAGTAGATGCCTTAAGATGGAAAAAAAAAACATGTGAAACTCTGTCTTCATTTTAAGCAGGTGAAGGAATGCTACTGAAGTGGACTTGTCAAAGCACAGTCTAGACTGCGGCATTGAAGACCTACAAATGAATAACGCATAAGGAATACGTATATTCTATGAGGTCTGACAATTAAGATCGTGAACTCATCCTAGAAAAAGTGCTACATACCTCACTGCTGAATGTCACTACAGTCACCTTTGAAGTACTCCCCTTGGGAAGCTATGCACTGATGCCAGCGCCTAGTCCACCCCTCAAAGCAATTTTGGAACTCTTTTTCTTGAATAGCTATCAGAGCTGTCCTCGTATTACCCTGGATGTCCTGAATGTCATCAAAATGTCTTCCTTTTAATATTTCCTTTATCTTCAGGTAAAGAAAGAAGTTATTGGGGGCCAGATCGGGTGAGTAGGGAGGATGTGCCAATACAGTTATTTATTTACTGGCTAAAAACTCCCTCACAGACAGTGCCGTGTGAGCTGGTGTATTGTCGTGATGCAAGAGCCATGAATTGTTGGTGAAAAGTTCAGGTTGTCTAATTTTTTCACGCAGCCTTTTCAGCACTTCCAAATAGTAAACTTGGTTAACTGTTTGTCCAGTTGGTACAAATTCATAATGAATAATCTTTGTGATATCAAAAAGGGTTAGCAACATCATTGCAACAAGTTCACGAACTTAACTGTCACACCTTGTATTTTTTGGAAGCCAAAGCCAACACTATACCCTTGTGGGAAAAAGTGAGATGTACTCTAGAGTTCCTCAGCTTTGGCACAACTGATCTTTTGGGCCAGACCACTCTGTGTTGTTGGGCTGTCCTATACATTGACCTGACAGAAGGATTAATAGCATCCTTGGCCTCTGTTCACTAGATGTCAGTATTATCTCTCCCCACGCTGTTATTACAACCCAAAATATCTCCAGACATTGCCACTAGCCTGGAGGTGGGGGAAGGTAAAATTGGCCTGGTTAAAAACCATTACTCCAAAGGAAATGGAGATTTCTACTATCACCCCAAAAGAGTTAATCCTAGAATAGCAATAAGGACAAAAGTAAAATTTTCTCACTCTGTTCCCCTGGAGATTGGAGCCCTCTTTCCATAGCAAGGGAGACCTACTGAAAGACACAGCATTGAAGAGAGGAAATTATTTTGTCCCTTTTAATGTGGTTCCAGGGAGAGAATTAGATAGATGGAGAGACACCTAGGAATGAAATTTCAGTTAGAAGACTGGACTTCATGTAATTAGGTGATACAAAAGGCCCAGACCATTATGAGTTGGGGGCATTCACAGAAAGTGCAATCTCACCGCCTGAAAAGTCTGGGATATTGGGATTTCACAAAAAACTAAATCCTAAAGTGAGAGAATGCCCTTGGCTCTATCTCTGCCTCCTTGAGTAAAGTGAGGAGCCAAGACCGTTCTTTGGTCCTCTTTTTCATTTGCTCAGTAAATATTTATTGAAATCCTATTGCAAAACAGGATTTGTCCTGGATTTTTGCTAGCCAGGTTAGTCTCAGGAAACAATCTCCCCTGGTGGAAAACAAAGTGAAATCCTGTACCATACCCAGACGGCATCTTACTATATCAGACATCTTAGGAAAGAGGACGGAACTTTTCCCCCATGTTGCTACATACTCTGCAAACACTCGCCAGGTAATATCTCCATTTACTGTATCTTGATGACACTGAAAATCTCACTTCTGCGGGCTGAGTAGTTATTTAAGAAAATATGCTTGGAATATAACAGTGACATTTGTTTTTCAATGTTTTATAGTTGTGGGGTCCTTTTCAAAGAAAATCATACCCTGAAGCAAATAAAACAGATAAAATTGATTTCTCTGCCTGGCTATTATACAGTTCCTTGCCTGACACCTCCCCATTCCCAATCTTTGAGAGGTTCCCCAGAACACAGTTTAAAACTTCTGTCTTTGGGAATGTCCTAAAGAAATAAACGTTTCTGACCAAACATAAAAATCTCTTGTTACTGGGGATTTCAGAATAAATTAAATACCGTGACTAAAACAGGGCTATTTTTAGACTATGCTTTTGCAAATTACATATGCTGCCTTGTTCCTCATCTTTATATGTTCCTTTCAATGAGACTGTTGCTCCCCCATTCATCATTTTATATATTTTTAAAAGACATGAAAATATGTCTGATGTTGATTCTGGTATTTCCATATGAAAACTCTTCTCTGATGTTTTTGCATGAACCCACTAAAGTTCTATAACATTTTTTTCAACTTAATAATAAAAAAGACAAATAACTCAATTAAAAAAATAGGCAGAGGAGCTGATGGGCATTTCTCCAAGACACAGAAATGTCAAAAGCACATGAAAAGGGGCTCAACATTTTTAGCCATTGGGGAAGTGTAAATCAAAACCACAATGAGACATCATTTCATACCCACTAGGATGGCTATAATCTGAAAGATATGATAAATGTTGGCAAAGATGTAGAGAAACCAGAACTCTCATACATTTCTGGTGGGAATATAAAATGGTGCAGCCACTTTAGAAACAGTAAGACAGTTCCTCAAAGAGATACTTACACATTGACTTATCATATGATCCAGCAATTCTACTTCTAGGTACACAACACATGTGGCTTGAAGGCATGTGTCCACACAAAAACTTGTACGTAAATGCTTATACTAGCAGCATTATTCATAATAGCCAAAAGGCCAAACAACTCGAGTGTCCATCAACTGATGATATGGATAAATAAAATGTGGTCTATCCATACAATGGGATATTATTCAGCAATAAAAAGGATACGAATACTGACGCATGCTACATGGATGAACCTTGACAACATTATGCTAAGTAAAAGAAGCCAATCACAAAAGACCATGTGTTGTTTGATCCCATTTATATGAAATAACCAGAACTGGCACATCCACAGAGACAGAAGGCAGATTAGTGGTGGCCAGTGGCTGGCTGGCAGTGGGAAAGGAGGAATGGAGAGTGATGACTCAAGGGTACAAGGTTTCTTTCTGGAGTGATGAAAATGTTCTAAAATCGTGGTGATGCTTGCACAACTCTGTGAGTATATGGAAAACCACTAACTATTTTTTAAAATTACATACCATTTTCAACCAGACTTTTCTAAGAGTTTAGCACCTTTTCTTACATTCCAAGTCAACCTTTTAAATACCACAGCACCCAGTACAATGTCGCATACTAGGAACAGACAAGTGGTTTCTCCTTTGAACAAGATAAAATACTCTATCTGGATCAAAGCAACCTTTACTAATTGTAAATCTAGCTGTAGATCTAATTGTCGTTTAATGGTATACTTTAAAAACTTCCTGTCAAACAATTAGACAATACATTTCAAAAATAGCAAAGTGTCTGTATCTTACTTCCATGTATTTCCACTACAAACACAAAAAACTATATGTATTATATAAAAGGTTATAATTTTATTTTAAAAAGCATGTACGTATATGTAATTATAGAAAATATTTATTCACATACAAAAGGCCTAGAAAGTAATAGGCAAAATGATAGCAGGAGTTCTGTAAAGATGTCAGAATTCTTGCTGATTTTTTTTTTTTAAGGAAGGCGCAGCTCACAGTGGCCCATGCGGGATCGAACCGGCAACCTTGGTGTTATTATTGCCACGCTCTAATGAACTGAGCTAACCCGCCACCCCCTTGGCAATTTTTTAAAGCTTTCAATAAAACTGGCTTTTTTTTTTTTTCAATTGATAAGAAGAAAAAGAAATCCTATGAAAGTAAGAACAAGCTTTTCCTACATTATTGGTCAATAAGCCAGAAGTGATTCTTTAAATTCATTCCATGCTGAGTTTAGAATCCTAGAAAATGTTTGAATCTCTTTATCCATCAAATAGACATGATTTAAAATAATAGTTATAACCAACTCTTCTCCTAGCTCCTCTGCAGTCTCCCAAACTTGATCCAGGGAGACCCCCTCTGGAGACGAGAGAGAAGTTCAGCTTAACCTGTGCCCTCGTGACTCCAATAAAGAAAAACTCTTTCCCAAATACCTGAGCTAGCATCTCTCTTTGTGCCTAGTAGCTTACACTAACCAGTCACCAGAGGCAATAGGATCAGCCACACTTTATGAAGTGATGAGGAAGACATTTTCATCCAAATCAGCAAAAAACAAAGAGCCAATCACTTGGATCAAATCCAAATTATTTTGCTTGAAAACAAAAACTGTTTAGGAAAATATGTGTTACAAAATGAACTTCCGCTTCAGTAAAGTGTTAATGAAAACAATGATCACCCTTGGAGGACCAACCTCATTCATTTGTAAATATAAGACGTAACCAGACTTCCCATCTTAACATTTTAGCTCAGCAGTCCTTTAGCGCTGACATTGACTGCATATTTTAAACACAGACTGTAGAAATTACAAATAAAATGTGTACACAGAGGAGGTTCCTATCTCTTGTAATCAGCCGCTCTAAATCACCCTCACTCATATGTGACCCTAGGCAACCCTCCCTGCTCGGTGATCGGGATACAATGAGATGTTAAAGGGTGTCCATGCCTGTAGGAAACTATGAATACACACAGTCAGAAATACAGTACACAGATTTACTCATAAATGGGTAACTACTGATAGTAGCACCCTACAAAAAGTGCCAACACAATCATTGCTGTGAATTTTCCTTTGCTCAGGAAGAAAGCTGACCACTGCGGGATGGTTGGGGTGGGGTTATGGGCCAAGCTTTCCTCAAGGGAGGGGAGCACTGGGCAAGCTCAGACGGAGGGAGCAAGGGCGCAGGGGCAGGACAAGTGCATAGTCCAGGGTAGTTCAAGACTAAGGAGGAGATTGAACATTCCACAGAGGTACTAACATCGTATTGAGGTAGGTCTTGAAATCCAGACCAAGAACTCGGTGTCCTGTTCTAGCAATGGGAAACCATAGGCAGGGAAATGGGTTATAATATTACATTGACCAAGATTTGAAGTACCAAGTCCCAATCCCAAATGGCAGAAGCAGGGATGGAGAAAAAGGAATCTGGAAGACTTTATGAAAAAGAAAGAAGAAAATAACAATAAAAGAGTTTGGCCTTTGCCCCACACCTAGCCAATTATTTAGGAAGGCTTATGAATAGCTAAGTTGGGGGTTTGGCCAACATCTTTGTGCTTTGGCAGGTTGTATAAAGTACACCCACTGGTCTGCTAGCCACGTTCTTTCTAGAGGTCAGCTTTGCCTTTCTTATTTTAATACTGTGGTGATAGGTACCCCCAGTTATCTTTGCTTTAAACACAAGCAGCAGGAATATGTTTCAATCAAAGACCAGATAAGTCACGCTCATCATTATCCTATCATATTTTTTTAAATGCAATATGAAAATAGACACTTATAAAACATATAATTTAGTGGGTGAGTCTTGCATTGTCTCCCCCCAAATAAAGAGCCACACATTGGTTAATTTAAACATTAGGTTGGTGCAAAAGTAATGGTGGTTTTTGCAATTTAAAACAAAAAAACCTTTTAAACCAATTATTTTGCACCATCCTAATAACAGTCAACCAGGACATTCAATCTAAAGAATTTACAAATAAATACATAATTATCGGTTGTTGTTTCCTGTTGTGACACCACAGTTCACACACACACACACACACACACACACACACACACACGAAGAGACATTTATAGACTAGAGGTTATATAAGTCCTCCTTCACCTTCACCACTGATCATGTCATTAATAAGCTTCTTTCGTTCCTTTATGAAATTTTTCTCAGGACTCAGAGTGGGTATAAATGTGCAATATGCATACTCCAATCAATTTAGGAAATCTCTTAGACCAAAAAGAAAGTCTCAGACATATGAGGAGAAAGCTGTGTTTCTGATCTCATCAATACCTTTCAATCCCCTGTAACCAAAAGTCCAGGTGTGATTGTATTTTTGAAATGCCACAGAGCGAGGAAGTAAGAAAAGGCTTGTAAGGTGGTGACTGAAGTCTTACAGTAAGTACAGGAGTCTGGCCCTAAAACGCATACCACCCCCACCATGTTGTTCTGTCCAACCACCATTCTGGAGGGGTCTCCAAGGAGTTCGAAGAATTTCGTAAATTTCTCAGAACAAAATAGATTTCACTTGCTTTGATTTAAAAAATCAGTGATAAATATATATCGTAGATCACTCCAGTAAGAGGAAGGCGAGAAGGAGAAAGTTAAAGACAATGCATTTGGATGATGTGTCACTCATTCAACATAACCTTAGCCGGTACTGACATGCTACGGACTGTGCTGGACTTCAGGAAAACAATAGTGAACAACACCTGACACTTACCTCTTAGCAGGAGATGGAAACATCAATGAAAGGTTTCCCTTCCCTAAGAAATGTGTTATTACAAACTGACCAGTGCTGTGACAGAAAGTTGTCTGATGCTTTGAAAGTGTGAAAGAATAGGGGTCACTGGGATAAACATCAGCAGAATTGAGTTCAATTAAAAAGGAGAATTCTGAAACCAAAAGTTATGAGTGAGTAAAATTCAAGTGCTTTAATTAATAAGATTGTATAATTCCTGATGGCTGAATACTAATAGTAATAGAAACTGTCAAGATCAAAACTTACTCAGATTATTGGATTATACAATGCAGCTGGTCTACTAATATATAGTCAGCTAATAATACATTTACCTGATTTCAAAGAGCTATCTCAGTGGCTCCTTTACTTAATGTGGGAACTCCACCATATAAGCATTCTTTGAAATTGAGCCCCAGCCTAAGTGTTCTGGGTCTTTTGGGCATGTTCACAGGGAATGTAGTATGGCTGCAGGTGGTATTTTGGCGTTTTTAATTCCCTGAACTAAAAATGATCACTAAACCTTAAGTTTTGGGGAAGGAAGCACTCTTGCTGTTCCTCTCACTACTCATAAAACAGTTAACCTACAGCAGTGCTGTTTGGGTCATGTCTATAATCAAACATGACATAATGGAAGTTGCCTAGTAACCTCTGAACCCTGGAAAGTCGGTTTTCCTCCCTCCCTTCTCCCTCCCTGTCTCCCCATGCTCAGCCTGTCCCTTCCCTACTTGAATCCCCCCAACTCCCTCCCACCACCACCCAGCCCTTCCATGACCAGTACACAGTGGACAGCACTCAGTACTTACTTCCTTTCCTCAAGCAGAGCGATTTCCTTTTTGACCTCATGGTATTCTTCTGCTATTTGGCAGTGCTGTTTGAAGACCTGCATGGATTCCAGGGAGTCATGACAAGGCGGCAGAGGCTTCACAAACAACAAGAAGAAATCAGTCCATTTTCTTGCATCAGAATAAATTACCAACCATTTTTGCTCTGCTGATGTTCTTTAGAGGGAGATTTTTTTTGCACGAGAATAGCATTGTCAGTCAACAGAATTGGGCTGATTCTACTTGACTAAAAATAGAGAGCTGGACCGATATTCCTCCATGCTCATCTTCCAATGTCACTCACTGGCATTCTCAGGCCCGAGCCAGAGCTGAGAGACCCACTCACTACATGTCAGTTACCTGCCATGCGTGTGAGTAAAAATAGGTTCTCATCATGATTCTGCACTTCTCCCCAGAAATCTTGATCTCTGCTTTAGAGAGGGCAGCGGTGGAAAATATTTCAGTTGTCTGTTTCAATGACCCCTTGCTTTTTGGTCCTGCAGCCCAGAGGCATAGTCTCATCTTGTAGAGTAGCCCTACAAGAAAGGCTGTCTTCTGAGAAATGCATCCAGACTGAAGAAATGACGGTGCGCTGGAAGTGCTGCTTGCAAGGATTAACGAACCATGTGAAAGACCAAACCCCAAGCAAAACGATGCTTGTACCATGAGGGCATGGAATCATTTGCTTTCCTCCCATCCACGAGGGAATTGAAGGTCAGCAGGGCAAGCCTTGCTAAACCATAACTTGTTGAAAATCCTACTTTTAGAAATTCTTTTTTAAAGAACTAGCTCAGGAGTTCATAATTCTGATTTCTAGCTAGCAACATGTTATTAAAACCATTGCATTTAGACATGCTAGTTAATAGTTATTTAAGGAGTTTTTTAACCACCCTTTTTAATTATTTATAGGAAAATGCTATATAATATCTGAAAAATATAATTTCATTGTTAAATAGGCTCTTCCGTCTAATCCTTTCTTCGTAGTAGTCTATACATGTAAGGGACATGTATGGCTATGTCATAGTCTCACTAATTTTATATCAGTAAATTGAGAACTAATGAATTAATCACAAAACACTAGAACAGATACAAGAAACTTTCTCCTCTCAATGACACAGATTTCAATGCGTGTCATACTTAGCGACCCCACCCAGGATCCAATAGAAATTCTACAAAGTTTATTATCTAATTGATAGATGAGATGACTTTTCTTATTTATCATGAGGCTTCAGAGTAGAGATCTTCTAAAGGAAATAAAATTCAAAATAGATTTGGAGGCAATTTACCTCACATGGAACATCTGTTGTGTTCTAATTCATGGAAAATCCACCAATAATTACATTACATAGCATCTTTCCTTATTTCCCCATGAAAACACTCACAGCATAAACTCAACGTGATGGAACCATTACCTCTTTCTATATAGAAATAAATTGGAAAGTAATGCCCAGTGCTATTACAGTACAACTCACCCCGTGAGATAAAGCTGTTGACAAAGAAATTCAGAATTCCTGGCTCCTCCACATGTGTGTCCTTAAAATCATCACCCCGTCATCAATTCTCACCTGTTACACTGGCAAATTACCAGGTATAACAGCAAGGAGAATGAGAGCAATTTACTCAGGGCACTTTAGCCAAGCTGCTATTAAATCATCCATGCCCTGTAAGAAGCCTCCTGAGACGCCAGGTATCCTACCATATTTTGCGGTGTATAATGTGCACAAATGTTTTTGGCCCAAACTTTCAGGGGAAAAAAATCTTTTTGTTTGTTTTTTAATTCAAATTTTTATTTGTTTACATGTAAGTATTTGTTTTTTGTATTATAAGGAAATTTTAGCATTCATTTTTTAACATATTATGGTACAAGAAATTTTAAGTCACAAATAATTACAGAACACTAGAACAGATACAAGAAATTTGATGTACCGGTAACAAATTTATGATATTTACACATCATAGAAGGCCAAGAACTCTTCCGCGTTGCAAGTTCTTCATAAGTTCAGCAACACCAATTATCGTATTCCAGGGTATTATTTTGCATATGGATATCGTTATTGGTTTCTAGAGTTACACTTTTAACTCATAAGCATAAATAAAAGAATTAAAAACATTTATATAGATATGGAATTAATACTACCCATGTATAAGGCACACCCTTATTTTTCCCTCACAAATTTGGGCAAAAAAGTGCACATTATATACGGCAAAATACGGTATTTCCTGTCCTTATGAACACTATAAACTATACTGAATTCAATCTATAACTTGCCACACACAGGTATCTGAACCATGACTCAGCACAGTTACGTATGTGAGAGCCAGAAGATTCTATGACTCTGTATAAAGGTGTGCAGTAAAGAATATAGATGAAAGCAGCCATATAAAGGGATAAGTGCCCTTTGTGCTATAATTAAAAAGGAAAACTGAAAGTTACGTAGATAATTTTCTTAAGAAGAGAGGCCTCTTTCCCTCCTTTAGCTTGCCACGCTGTGATGCTTTTTTATTAAGTGGGAATGATTTTCATCGGTTGTATTTTTATTAGTGCTTCTGAACTGTGGAAAATTTGAAGATATTATTATATATATGGTAGCATCATCATGCTGCTAAGGGTATATGAGATAGGGAATATTTCAAGATATATTCAGTGTCCTCAGATGCTCTTAGCAGGATAATCACACTACTAATACATAAAAATATTTTCAAAGTTTCCCACAATTAAATAGTGCCAATTTAAAAAGAACAAGAGAATAATATTTAATGTTTGGTGTTTCAGCGAGTAAAACGATGCCAGATATCGCTTCAGCTACTTCAAGCTCTCGCTTCACCCCAACCTGACATATAAACTCAGCACTAGTAGAAGTTCTCCCAATTTTCATGAAAACATTAAAGATTAATATAGATTTTTTTAAAGCAAAGACAGAAGTTATATTGCACAACCCACCACATTGTAAAATTGTCTTATTTGTTGCCAGGGGCTGGAGAGAGGAGGAAACGGGGAGTTGTTTAAATGGGTACAGAGTTTCAGTTTTGCAAAGTTTCAGTTTTGCAAAATGAAAAAGGTCTGGAGACCGGTTTCACAACGTGACTGTATTTACTGAACTGTACACTTGAAAAATGGATAAGATGGCTGAGATGTACCATGTAAATATAAGCACATCCTATCAGGAAAAAAATTATTAAGATGGTAAAATTTATGTGCTGTTTTTTACCACACACAAAAAAAGTTAATGCAAAAAATTATCATTAAATCTTTCTGCTGCTCCCATCCCATCTTCTAAGCATTGCTACCAGGATTTCCCACCTGAGGCTCATTTCATTGGCACCCAACCTTTCTCCCCAAGGAATTTAAAATTTCTCACCCCTTTATAATCCAGGGCCATTCACCGTTAACCCCAAACATTGCTGGACAAATCAAAGTGCCCTCTGGTCAGCAGGACCCGCTGTCCTTAGACGGCATTTGACATATCTGGACATTTACTCCAGCCCAGGAAACTCACCAAAGAATTTTTTAAGCACATATGTTCTTATCTCAACAGGAATTCTGGTGAATAAGAGTACTAAGATATTTAGGTTTTATACCTGACATAAAAAGTAGAATTATAGAGTGATGGAATGTGTTGTTCTGTATGATATAGAACACTCTGATTGCTTTGTGATACAATGTGTGTTTGTGCACTTGTGTGTATGTGTGTAGCATCTTAAGGTCCTCACTGATAGTGACCCTCTCTTACCTTCTTAAAACCCCTCGAAATAAGAGACAATGTATGACCAACAGTGTTCATTGATGTTTTTGCCTGAGGAAATAGATTCCTAAAATTCAAGCATGAGAATCAAGTTTCCAATTTAAAATAGAGCTAATAGTAAGCTTATGTCATGTGACATTTAAAACACTGGCACTCATGAATTAATTGGCCACACATGGGTTTAAGATACTGTTTAACACATGTTCACATTAAAAACTAAAAAAAATAACTTAAAAGAATGCCTGTGGTAACCGGATGAACAAAATCTATTAACTTCTTGGAATAAGAATGAACACTTTTATATTTATTGCGATTCTCATTGCTTAATTTTAACTATTCTTGTCCAAGAGATTTTTGGAGTTATTATATAATCCAATGATGGGAATGGACAAGCAATAAAAAACTCTTCACGCTGATAGTAAATTTCTTTTTGTATCTGGAAGAGAACATTTCCTTGTTACTTTCTCTATAATTACGCTACAATCCTCCCATATTTTGGAAACGTTTATCCCATATTGTTGCTTAAAGAATAAAACATTACATTCCGAGGAAAAGGAATCCAAAGATACTCGATTTGAAAATGAAAAGGTGAAGGCATTCTTCCTATAGTAGCATAGGATTTTGTGGGATCAGAGAATACTTTTCAGACACACCCAACGCCAGGGTATCTGGTCTACTCACAACACAGCCATTTCTAAGAAGGTTAAATTAAGACAACCTCCTACCAGTGTCTCAAGGCAACTTTGAAACACTTTTCCAAGACACAGATTGGGGTTTGAGTGAGGTCAGAGCCCGGGAGGGGGCACTTCCTCTTCACCCCCTTTCCTCCATCTCCGCCTCATCCAGCTGCTGCCTGAGGACAGAGTTTGCAAGGGCTTTAAATTACATGCCAATGCGGGTGAGCCGCTACTATCTCTGGTATCCACCCCACTCATCAGGACCGATTTAACAAGATGAAGTAACAGAGAAACCACAGGCTCCTGTTCCAAGAATGCCAGCTTGAGCCACATCATCCCATTGCCACTCTCTGCCCAGGGCCATCAGGTTATAGCGAGCTCCTCCTGAAATGGACTCAGGCCTCTGGAAAGGGCCCCATGGGAAAGGACCCAGCCAAGCCTCTCTCCACAAGGGGCAAAGCCAGCTTAAGCGTTTCCGTTTTCTACTTGGCTTCTTCAAATACTACTGGCCCCATCCACTTCAAAAATGTAAGAATTTAATTTTCCTCTCCCAGCTTCCCACACACAAGATATATTTAGGAAGCTAAATATTCTACAGTTGCTGAGCAGACTTTGTATTTATTCCTTGATTTCTCACTGTTACCTTTACTGGGGGGTGGGGTGGGGGAAGTAGAGGTGTCTGGTTTAAATTTATGTTGTACTTTTAATGTCCCCAACTTAATAAGCATAATTTGTTAAAACTAAATGGGAAAACATAGTCAGGACCAAATGCAATATTTGAAAACTCTATTATCTTACAATTTTAAGTACTTTTAAAAATATTTTCAGAACTGACTTTTTTACAGTCTTTACATTACGGTCAAAGTCAGCGCTAGTAAATACATGGCGTATCTTATACATTATATAACATTGGAACGAAGGATGTTTAAGTCATTTCTATCGATGTTAGCAATATTAAAGGGAGTGATAACTCAAGAATGTCTCAAACTTTTCCAACATGGTATATCCTAATGACCACTGGGTTTCTCAAAAAAAAAAAAAAAAAAATTGAAGGTATCATTGTAAAGCTCCAAGTATCTATATATATTTTCTCTGTGGTCATAGCAGCCACAGAGCACTGTAAAATACCTTTCAACGTGTGTGAGAGAGAACACGGCAGACACCTTCAGTGTTTCCTACGGGACTACTTCCTAATCGCGTTTCCAGCTGGATGTTCAAGAATCCTGGAATGCTAAGACCTCCATTTTCTACCACTTTCGTTTCCCAGATATCAAGTGATATATTGATGCAAGACCTAAAAGAAGCGTCTGGAGAGACTCCGCGGATAACAGGATATAATAGCCCACAACTGAAGTTCTGAATTGTTTATTTGGGGAAGTGACATCAGTTTCTGGACTTACCAGACACTGTCTGAGAGTGTGTGCCACAGAGACACCTGTCACTGTCTTCTCAGATTGGATGGGAGGGTTTCAGGAGAAGTTGAAACTATTGCTCCATTTGGTTAAAAAAAAAAATAAAAAGTCATATCGCTTGCCAAGGACTTTAGCTTAATGAAAAGAAGAGGGCATCAGAACCTCTAACCCTAACTCAAAACTCCAAAGAGATGCTTCTCTTATTTCATTTTACACATATAATTATAAATGACTAGCCCTTAAATACTTCATTCGATAAAGGATTACACTAGGGAAGGAAGTTTATTGCAATGTACTTATTAGCATGTCCTCTACCCGATAATAAAAACATACTCCTCATTCCAATGCTAATAATTAAGACCACATTGCAGCTTAGTTTTGGATCATCTATAGGTCAAACCATGACCTCCAAAACATCACAACGTTTTTAAATTTGAAGACAAATTTGGTCCTGACTGAGACCCTGGGCCTATTAAAGGATTGTGCCATCCTTCAGATGAGAAGGAGATCCGTCATTACCTCTTTTTCAAATAGAAGGAAACTGAGGTCTAAAGAAAAACAAAGGTTTTTCATTCACACTTAGAAGTAGACATAAAACTGGGCCTCCTTTCTTTTTGACTGTGTGGTCTAAACTAGCTCTGCCCAAACACTGCCTATAACGGTCATGGAGAATTTAGAAACCAATTTCCAGGAAAGGAATCCGCACAAAATAGAATCAACCTACCATCTGCCCCTGGGCTGAGGCATAAGGCCCACAAATGAACATCATCAAGACATGTTCATTTTAACACCTACCTTGCCCCAAGGTCTCTTGCCTAACATTCTGCATTAATAGAGACATCAAGAGAAATGTTTGTCATTGCTATTCTTGCACAAGGCTTTTTTTGGCTTCTGTGAAAATAGAAGCACCACAAATTACATGCTCAAACATGTCCACATTCTTGGCAAAGCAACAGAAAAATCTTGGGGGTCAAATTGGTGATAGAGTATCTACCAAAGAGATATTTTATAAATGACAACAGAATGTGTCATGGATATCGAAACGTCAGAACAGATTTTACAAGGTTCTTCTACAACCGTATCATGGCAACTTTGAAAACCTGAAACAAAAAAAATCTCCACCTATTAAATAACTTAAGCAGTCCATAGGTTCCCCAAAAGGTGTAAGGGAAAGAACGCTACCTAGATCCAGAATCAGAGATCTAATCTCACGTAGAACTTTTATTTAGACCAAAATCTGACCTCATGCATGTTTCTCATCTGTAAAGTGGAGACATAATAATTAGCTTATATAGTTGTTGCAAGTGTCAAATGAGATCATTTGTGGGGAAATACTCCTTGCCTAGTGGTCTTCAGTGTGCATGGGTGGGATTTAAATCGAAGAGTATGCAGTGAGTAGGGTTGGCAATAATCACCTGGCATCATTTACTTTTCACCAGGCAAGTTTTTAAAGCTCCAGTGGAGATAATCAAGGGTCAGTTCTTCCTCAAGCAAATAGTGACAACCACAAAGCACTTCATAACTTAACTTTTATTCTTCCGTAGAGGATTATGATGGTCGGTAAAATTTCAAGAGCCATTACTATGTGATAAAAGCACGTGAGATTGACTGTAAAGATGACCTGCTCCATGAAATGGATTGTTCCTTTTGTACATAAAGCATTTTCATTGCTTTCAGTACAGAGACTTCCTGCTGCAGAATGGCTTCAATTTATATGCTTATGCTAAGCATGGAAACAAGAATCTCGTTTCAGATGTAGTTTTCTATGTTAGCTTTCCCCCTCTCAATCCCGACCATCTTGTTTTGTTGTCACTCATGCCCTGAGTGTAGAATAAAGGTAACAGGCAACAGCCCTAGACAGTGGCAAAACTAACCAAATGGCTTGACAACTGGTAAATGTTTGTAACAAACTCAGTCATACCCTTCACCCAACAAACAAGCAATTACTTAAACGCTTTGAGTTGTAAAGCTGGGAATGTTCTCTCTGCTCATGAAGAGGAAAAGCAATACCATATTTTAAGGGTGGGGGAGGATCAAAACCCATGAGCTAGAAAGCAGGCTCTTAGCTGCCTAACTCATTAAAGATCAATAAGGATGAAATGGTCTTGCTGGATTAAACTAACTAAATAGACTTAATTTCTAATATATGTCAAGTGGAAATAAAGCTATAAAATTCAAATGGATCTTGCAATGCTTTAACAGAAATACTACCTGGATAATTGCCAGGGGTGTTATGACTCCTGTGGAGAATGATCTATGAGCCAGGGAAGACCATTAATGTTCCCAAAGGAAAAAAAAAATTATTTGCCAATACAAAAAAAGTAGAATTAATGGTCCACAATTTGATGGGGGAACAAGAATCTGAATATGCTTTTACTGTTTGATTTTCAAAACACGTTTCCTCCTTATTTTCATCTAGCTTCCATGATAATAAAATAGCTTTGGGGTGACAGTAAAATAATCGAGGGACAAAAAATTATGATGGGGAAAAATATGTAATTATTATTTTACAATCCCAACTACACCACCAACTGCACATACACATCCCTTCTGTGATGATAGAGCTGACTTGTTCTCCATGGTGACAAGAAAACATATTGGGGGGATATGGTTAGATATCAGAAACCAGGACAGCTGGCTGGGTGAAGACCCTGCATGGGGCACAGGAGAAGAGGGAGATAAGATGGCTGATAGCTACAGAGAACTTTTAGAAGAGGACAGAGCAGTCTATGAGGTGATCAGTATAACCTTCCCACCTCCTAGAAAATCTTCTATAATCTCTATATAATTGATATTGCTCTGTTGAGCAGGCTTTCTATTGGAGGGCTACGGCAAAGCCCAGGACTATGGCAGAGGTGAGAATGAGGGCTCTGCTAAGAGGCCCGGTCACACATGAGTAGTGCTGGGTTGATTTTTAGAGGTCACCCGAGCAGTGGAGCACCAGCTTCCAGGTTTTCAACTCAGTGCACTGGGGACTGAGACAAGAACTGGAACCAACGAAAAGGGGCACCATCTTGGCTCTTCCCACCTGGAGGGGCTGTTCAGGACCCAGGGTCCCAAACTCAAATGACTTCAGGAGACCAAGCATACCCACTGATGGGGAAAGCTGCTGAGAACGTCAGGGCCTATTGGGATCTGGAGGTTGCAGACCCCTCCTAAAGGCTTTCCAAAGCAATATTTAGAGGGGGGGAAATGGTGACTATGCAAACCTCTGTGCGCGGCATTCAAAACCCCTATTAGACTTGTCTAAACGTGCCTGCAAAGGGAAGTACTCAAGTGAACATCTGACCCAACGCCAGTATCCAGGCATTTTAGGCAGAATGTCTTCCTAGAGCCATCTTTGCCTGGACTCACGATATAACATCTAAAGAAAATTAAAGTGTCATTAATTAGCTCCTTCCAAATAATTCTGGTGTATTAAAATGGGACATCCTTCATAGATCACCCATAAACTAAGCACATGAAATGTCTTTCTCATGGGTCAAACCAGATAGTACTCAGCAGGTTTAACATAAAATAACCATATTCTATTAAATGCTGTCAGAGAACTGGGGAGGGGAGAGGGTGGAGTAGAGAAAGGAAGTATTCTGAAGTCTTGCCACATGTGAAAAGTATCAGTACAGTTTATTACTAAATCACTAACCCCAAATGGTCCCAGACTGCAATGCAGTCGATCCATCCACAGAAAGGAAAGCAGGGACTAACCCTGTTCCCAGGCTACAGACTCCTCAAACTTAGGGCTGGTTTACACCGTAAGTTCTTGATATTCTGGTGCTGCAGCCAGATAACCAGACAAGGACGCTGCATGAGGTCTCCAGCCTGACTTTGGAGCTCTAGAAATACAAACTTTGATGGCGTGAAAGCTCCCCGCTCTGTCTCTAGACTTTCCCAGTTAGGCCACTCCTCAGTTCAGTATATTTTGTGACACTAAAAAGCAAAGAAGAGTAGGAGAATCCTTACCTGTAGCTGCTGGTCTAATTCTGGAAAGGCCAGAGGAATGGAGTCTTCAGGAGGTGTATCATCTAAAATATGAAAATAAGATGATCCTTCACTACAGAGCCCTTTCTCTCACAGTTTTCCTGCTATTAAACCACCTTTAGACTTGCATAGGTAAACCATCCATATCTACTGCTTCAGTTATTTTCATCATATGAGTTGGGGACAGATAGAATACAGAAGACAATTTCACTCATTTTCAGTACAAACAGAAGCATGGAGAGCTTAGTCGGCTGAACCAAAATTTTGCAAACATATCAGAAACTTCAAATGTTCTCTGGTAATTCTCCAATTAAGAAATACTGCTCATCTTTCAATACTCTTATGTTAGTATATATATATATATATATATATATATATATATATACACACACACACATATATATATTATATATTATGTATATACAATATATTATATATATATACATATATATGCATAGATAGATAGATAGATAGATAGATAGATAGATAGATCATATATATGATATACAGGAAAGTGCTTTAACAAGGTGCTAATGAGGGGACCAGAACAACCTTAATTGGACACAAGAACATGTTAGTGAAAAAGAGAAGTGTTAGTTCTGCTCTGATTGACTCCCAGAGTGGCAAGCTTTGATGGTTTTTCTCTCTGCTCTTACCACAAACCACCACTAACTGGCAGTTAACCAGAGCCTCGTCCTGGGTTACAGGAGGCAACAGGCAGGTACCCAATCAGGGTATTTCTTCCCAAGGCACCAGGCCACATCCCCAACCTGAAGCCCAGTTCATTGCCCTGATGCAGGAGAGCCCAAGCTGAGAGAGACGGGCAGCTGTCTTCAGTTGCCTTAAATTGACTGATTGGCAATAGGCAGGTGTGGCTGGATCAAAAGATACAGTTCTCAGAAGCAGAGGAAACCTGAGGAAGTTTGGCCAAATATCCAAGTCACCCCCAATCTCTTCAAGAATGTACTGCTGACCCAGCCCTGGCACAAGAGGGCAACCCCTTTATCATCAGAACCTCCGTATCTCCAAGCAGACTCTGGCTCTGCAGTTCCATTGGCCATTCATCTCCCACCCACCCCACCCCGCCTTGTTGACAACACCTACTCCAGGACATGGGACTGGGAATAAGACAAAATGTAGGTACAAAAAATAATTAAAAAACAAAGCTAATTTTAAATTATAATAAAGGCAAGAAATCGTTTTTACGTTCTCACTACCATAATCCAATTTATTTACGAAAACCGTTGATGTTCTATTTGAACTAGAGGAAGTAACCAGGTCCTACGCAATGCAGAAGCAAGTAGCTGCTCCCTACTCACTGGAGCACAGTCTAAAATAAAGCGCAGCAGCAGGAGTGCCTGGCTGCTAAGGGATGACATTGCTTTGAAGGCACCGAAGAGCATCACCAGAAAGATAACTCAAACAAGGACAGTAGTAACCTCAGCCAAACACCTCCAGGGTCACGTCACCTAATAGCTCTGGTATATATAGTCAAGGGTGGTATAATACTACTTCCATTTAGTGGCTTAAGACAGGGACAGTGCATCCCCCAATTTGAATCCATTTGTTCCTGTACCTGTGCCAGACAATGGAGGCCCATGGGTTCACTGATGCTAATTAGCTTCACAGAGCCAGTAGAAATGGGAAATCTTCCCAAGACCCTTGCTGCGGGCTGGAGGACTGTCGTAAGAGGAAACAAGATCCAATTCCCAGGCCCTCTGAATGTTCTCCTCCGACTCAGATTAGAGGTGACAACTTCTGCCAAATACTGTGGCTTTTTAAATCCACCCATCATTTGCAAAGAACTGGACAAAAGACAGAAATATTCACTTGTTGCCAACTGACCCTTTAGAGGTACCCTTCATTTTAAAACCTAGAGTTCGTAAAACTGATTTGGGTCAAAGGAGATTTAAACGTACTTCAATAAAATATCAATTAACCCAGACATCATGATTATTTTAGCTCACTGAGTTCAAGGCCAGAACAATTTGGCATGGGTAAATGGGAACATAGTATACTCTGGCGTCCCAACCCTAATAATCATAGATGAGCAGGCACTCGTTGGAAGGAGAAACCAACTACTTCAGTAAAGTACCAGAGCAGATAGCACATTCTAGAATTTTGAAAGACAGCCAGGAATGGAACTCAAGGCTTAACAGGCCTTAATCTTCCTGGCCCCCTCTGAAGTCACACTCCTTCCTGCTTAATTATAAAAAGGAAAATAAGTTATTAATTTGCTGACTCTATTATATATATGGTACACATATATATACATATATATGTATATATATACATATAGAATATACATACACATACATATATATACATATACATACCAGAGGTGCCAAAAAAATGTACACACATGACTTGTATTCATCTTCTTTTATTGGTATATATTGAGTATTATAATTTTAATAGTTTTTTCCTTTCTTAAAATGTGTATACATTTTTTTGGCACCCTGTGTGTGTGTGTGTGTGTGTGTGTGTGTGTTATATATAATATATATACAATACCTCGTATGACGCAGAATGAAGCCCATTATGAAAATCTACATCATTATTTATAGTCATGCCAGATAGGGCACATATATGTGACTGTGCTGATAATTTTGCAGACAGGAAAAGGCTTAAAATTGGATTCCTTGAGTTGCTAGAAAAGCCTGATTGACTTACATAGAAATGAATATATACTGGGTATTTTAGAACGACAACTCAAATAAAAGTACGACTTTTGTTTAAATATGAATCAAGTTGGGTTAATCTAAACAAAAAACGGCAGTAGACATAAGAAAACCAAAGACAGATGTAAGGAGACTATTGAGTCTGAATGCCAGTCTTGTATGTCACTGCTCGATACCATCTGGTTTAGCTGGCATCCCTGCCAGCCAGAAATTTCAGGGCTTGCGAAGCTGCTTACCAAGCTGCCCCACGTTGATGTGTGGTGTGTTTACTTTTAAACAGAGGCTGCTGTCTTTGACTGGTTTTAAAAATAGGCAAATATTCTAAAAGCAGAATGATGAATCACAGGATTGGGCCAAAAGGAAAGAAGGAAAATGACTCAGACAGACGAGGAGCACAGCTGTTCCACAAACATTTGGCCGAATCGTTGTAAAACATTTTGACAGTGATATTGGATCGGAGTTCCTGAGAGCAGTTAAGTTTGTTTTGACAATTCCAGAAGCACAAAGTGGATTGTACAGTAGCTATGCAAGATACACCCTTGGCAAATTTGCCTTTTTTAAAAAAAGAAGAGCAGTTGCCAGATACGTGTATAATGTGACAAAATCAGTATGCAAGCATATTTTTATTAAAATTTACTTATTTACCATATAGTTATTGAATATCTATTACATGCAAGGCAATGACAGAAGCTCCCTGCTAAATTGGCAGATTGTTTTACCATATTTTTTAACGTATTAAGGAAATAATTCAAAGCTTCTTTTTCAAACTGGCATGGTGGGCTTGATGGACCAAGCAACACATACCCTAATAAACTTTTTTTAAAGAATTTAATATAAATTAAAGAATTGAAGAGGATTTTTTTTTAATAAGCAGATGTTCACTGCCTGTTTTGCAAACATGATGTGACTAAGTCAATGGTACTTAAAATAGAACTCTCTTATTGGTATCCCAACCATTATGACATACCATAGTACATTTTATGATGGGCTCATCTCAATATCTACTGAACAGCTGTTGGGTTGTTTTCGTGGTTATTCTGTTCCAGATTTCCTTAAAATGTCTTCTCTGCATTTCTCCATGAATCAAATAAGTGGGACCCACTGGGTCTGTAATCCAAATCCTCACTGTTATGTAGTACATATTGCCATGCGGTCAGAGTTTTCAGAGAATGCTGCATCTGGGAGAGGCTAAGCAATCATTTGGACCAGTACTCTCAGTGCACAGCAAAAGGCAAGGGCCTTGAGAAGGGGAGGCGTCTCCTAAAACTAAGGGGTGCCTCCCAGTTCGGGGCTCTCCGCGGTACCACTCTGCCTTTCTTCACCTTCTGGTCCACGAGTTTCCACACTTGTGTATTTCATAAGCCAGTAAAGATTTCCCCAGGACACTGGGAACACGCCTTTGAGTGTCCAACTTTTTATTCAGCTAGTGAAGATGATTTAAAAATGACTACCGTGTATCATTAGTATATCTTTGTGACAGAGAGAACATTTCAGCACCAAAATTGTAAGACAGACAAACTTAGGAGTGTCCATTATATGGGATCAATTTAGCTTTATAGACAAAAACAAACACCCAGAAACACCTCACGACGTGTCCTTATTTCTTTCTTATATCAGCGAGGTGAAAACTTCATGAAAGCCAGACCAGGTCTGCGACCCCGCATTGGAGAACCCTGTTCCAGACAACTTGACTGGACTTTGGACTCAATTATACCCTTCCTACTGCGCTTTCCATCCTAGGCATGATTGGGGTCTAGGCTGGGGAACTCTAAATTCACACACAGCGAGAAGCCACACTCAGAGGGCATTCCCAAGCTCCACCCCACCCCTTGAGAGACGAGCCTGCCGAGAATCCACTCAATCTGTCTACATTTCCTGCAGCCACTTCCGGCTTGGTGGGCATGCGTCTGCGCAGTCGCTGGGAGCACTTCGACCAGGCGGGCCCCACACTTGGCCTACTGACCTGGCTCTAATGTCTTGAAATTCTTAATTTTTGACCAGGGAGCTCCACAGTATTTTTCACTGTCCCTCCATAAATTATGTAGCTGGTCCTGACTGCAGTATGAGCCCTAGTGCTGCTGTCCTGGAGGCCATCCTTCAGGGCGCCAGGAACAAGTTGATGCTTAAAAGGCAAGTGAAAGATTGAAAAGGGTGACTGGATTTGGAGCTGTGCTGCACCCTCCACAACTAGATTGAAGGATAACGACCTGGAGTTGATGGGCCCTGGAGAAACACACTGTTCCCCGATATTCTCCAATAAAATTATGAAGAAAAAAAAAGGCAAGTGAGTTTGGGCAGTGGGTACAGTGTTGAGGCTCGGGCAAAAGACTTTCCTGGGAACTGTTTCCCTGTGAACACTCCTAATCACTGAAGATCCAGTGGGTCAATTCAACAATCTGTAGCACAGACCAGCATTTGAAGCTCAGGCTAGCCACTATTTTAACTGGTGAATGTGGACGATCAACAGAATTTCTTTGAGACTCAGTATTGTCCTCTACAAAATGGGCATGATATTCCCGGTCTCAGAAACTTGTTATTAGTAATGGAATACATAGGTCAATCATTTAGCCTAAAGTCTGGCACCTAGGAAATAATCAGTTATAATAATGAATGCGTAATATAATCAAATTTAGTTTCCATTGCTTTTCACCATAAACTTGACCAAAAGGGTTATGGAGAGGCAATGTACAAGGGCGTGTGCATATGTGAGTATGTGTGCAACGGTGGGGGTTGACGGTATTATTCTTCAGCATCTGAATAACATAAAAAGAACAGGCAGGCTTTAATTAATTAGTTCTCTCCATGCCAGCTAAGGGAGATTTCCCGGGTGTGGCAACAACCTCAGGTCCTGTAGGTTTACTCTTTTCAAATTTAAATCTGATTTGAAGAAGGGTCTTGCTTTCACTTCCCTATCAAAGCAAACACTTTATATATGAAATATTGACCAAAAAAATTTAACTTATGCATGAAAGTACTTTCATTTTAAATCTAAATCAAGATTAATCTTTTATTCATAGAAATAAAATAAGTAATATAAGGCTGCCAACCCATGTTAATAATATATCAAATAACTTTTTTAAAATGTCTAGATATCTAGGTTTTCATTAGAGCATCACATAATTTTGAAACACGTCAAAAGTTTTTTGAAACTTTGTTTCCTGCTTATTAAGCATTAGAGTTGTGAAATTTGTGGACAAGGTAACCGAGTGGTTAAGGCGACAGACTGCTGGAGATGTGAAATTTTTAATACACATTAGATTTGCAGGTTCCATAAAATTGAAAGTATAGATACAGATACGTATATAGATATAAATACAGGTATGGATACAGGTAGAGATTTGGTATGACACCTAGCAGGTTGTCAATTCTCTGCAATTAACAATAACCGTCATGTTACCTCAACCAGTACCTAAAATTATCAGGCACACAAGATCATACATCAAATAGATTGAATGCTATTTCTCTGCAGAAAGAGATCTGATTCAGTTTAAAGACAGGTTTTATGTTTCTTAGAAACATTAGTCTAGTCACTATTATTGTAGCAATCATTTGTGGATCTTATGGATTTATCCTTTTATAAGAATAATTTTACTTATTTAGCTGATAACATACTCGCCCAGAAACATTTGTTTCAAAAAGAGCCTCTTGGAAGTATACTTATTCCTCCGCACACCACCAAATAAAATTTACCTCTACTTTTCTTCTTTCTTAACTCCATGAAAATGTATCAGAGCTAATGTTCCTCCTTCATTTCCCATGACGACTGGGGAAGCTCTTTGCTGTCAGAAACATTCATGCTTCTCTCTTATTACATGGACTTATCCTCCAAATGTGTAAATACAAAATAGAAATAAGAAAGACAAAGTAAAAACAGCCTCCAAGGGCCTGACTTTGAATCCCTTCCTACTATTTATTAACTGCTTGATTTCAGCTTCTTAACTTCTCTTAGCCAATGGTTCACATCTGTAAAATGGGTATAATAATATCTTCCCACAGAGTTGTTGCCAGTACTTAATGGATGAAATGATACAACTAAAAGCACATAGGTACTTAATAAACAATTGCTTCCTTTCTGGGCTTTCTTTAAGGCCTTAAGCAATAGATTCCAATCAGTAAATTCAGTTGTATCTCAAAGAATCTTCATCTGATATCAGAATAACAAAGTGGTTATAGATATTGTATTACTGATTTCATAGAATTTGATAGTTAAATTCTACTATGGTTCTCCACTTGGGGTCCTGTAAAAGACGTAACTATAGGAGACCCCCACTCCCACCCCAACCATGAGAGGATTGTTGTCACTGCATGCTGAGGCGGCTTTAAAGGTAGGGTCAGAGCTGAGACAGAACGGGACTTGAGAGAGTCCCAAAAGGCTCCCCCACTTAGCATAATGTTCTCTAGTTCCATCCATATTGTTGCAAATGGTAAGATTTCATTCTTCTTTATGGCTGAGTAATACTCCATTGCATAAATGTACCACAGTTTCTTAATCCAGTTGTCTACCTAGAGAATATAATGCTAAGTGAAATAAGTCAGATGGAGAAAGACAAATACCATATGATCTCACTTATATGTGGAACCTAGAGAATAGAATAAATGAGCAAACTAAACAAAAAAAGTCTCAGAGATATAGAGAAAAAAACTGATGGTTGCCAGATGGGAGTGGTGGGGATGGAGAAGAAGGTAAATGGATTATAAAGTACAAATTAGTAGCTACAATATTGCCACAGGGATATGAAAGACAGTTTGGGGAATATAATCCATAATGTGGTAAAGATTTTGTAGGGTGTCAGATGGGCACTTGTCTTATTAGGGAGACTACTCCATGGACTGTGTAGATGCCTCTACAAATGTAGACTGCGCTCTACATTTGAAGCTGAAGCTGAATAGTATTGAATGTCAACTATACATAACTAAATATATATTAGGTTAGTGCAAAAGTAATTACAGTTTAAAAGGTTAAAAAAAAATTTTTGAAAAACCGCAATTACTTTTGCACCAACCTATCTATATAGTCACGGGATGTGGAGCACAGCATAGGGAACAGAGTCAATGGAATTGTAACAGCTAGATACGATGTCAGAAGGGTAGTAGATCAGAGGGGCAGTAGATCGTGGGAGGGGGATTAACACTTTGTGAGGAGGGTAAATTTCTAAATATTACATTATTCTGTACACCTGAAACTAATTTTTTTTAAAAGGCCCTTCCAACCCCCATTTCCCCAAATACTATCCTTAGCAAGTTGGCTGGTAAAAAGTTGGCACTTTATCCTTTGGCTTCCTATTGATTCCCTTATGTATATGCAAAAAAAAAAAAACTCTGAGAAAAGTAAAAAGATAAACATCAATATTCATTTACTGTTTTGTGTGAATGAGGTTTTCCAGAGAACAAGGATTGAGAGCACAGAGAAGAAAGTGCCACAAACTTTGGGGCCCTGAGGAGGGAGAGGGAAAAAATACCAAAAGGCACCACAGGTAGAAAACATTAAAGGAAGGGGACAATGACAAGAGACAATTCACCTGCATCACAATTGTGCTGAGAGCCAGTTTTGCAAGTTACACACAAAAAGACATTCACACAATACCCAGTTAAGTTAGATTCCAGAGAAGCTATTTTAGCCACTGCACATAGTTCCTGCAAAACTACCCTGATATGTGAGGAGAAAACAATATTACTTAAAAGAGACACCAACAGAATGGATCTTGGATTTTTTTTTTTTTTAACCAAATGTCATATGATTAATTCAGGCCTAGCTATGAAAAATTCATAGTTGAAAGAATTTTTTTAAACGAAACGTTGAAAGCTACCAGCTTGTGCTGATACCAGTACCCTTGACTCTTTCTAAATAAAAACTAAATACTTAAAAAAGAAAAAATAACAAGGGCGAGGTCTAACTTTATATGCTAGATTTTAGCTCTGCTAAAGATAAAGAAAATTCTCAAGTAATTAACATGAAATCCTCATCTCTGTCCAACTCTAAATTCTCTCTAATTGGAGAAGGGCCAGTGATTCTATAATAACCCAAGAGGTGGGATTCTTATGTTTCTTCTGCACATTTTCTATTGGGAAAACTAACTCCACGAAAGTGCCAGTTTAGAAAGTTAACTCTTTAGAATTCCCAGTTTGGAAGTAATGCCAATCGTATCATTAGTTTATTAAAAACAGGTATTGTTGCTTCTGGGAATTATGGTTAACTACGTGCTACTTAATGAAGGATTCTGATGATAGGCTTAAAATGGTGATGGTATTTTTACATGGCTTTCCCCCCATAAAGCTTGCTTCCTTTATTTAAGCCCCTGGAGCTCCATGGTCTGGAGTCTTGCGGCTCATCTGCTATCAAGGAACAATGACCAACTCTGCATGTATCAAGGCCAGTCTGTCACCGAGTCCTTTCAATCCTTCCTTCAAAACATACTCTAAATTCAGTCATCCCATTCCATGCTTTAATCCAGGCTCTCATCACTTTGTCTATATACCATTATAAAAAAAACCTCTCCACATTCCAGACTATTCCACCAATCGTACATTTACCGTTTTCACCATATTACTCCCTTGCTCATGAACTTTTGGCACTCTATTGCTTCTGATCAAATCCAAACGCTTTTGTTGAACTTCTCAGATTGGCTTGGTAACTCTAGTCTACTGCTATCTAAACAGGTCCATATTCTATGTGAGGCTACGGCACAAATATCTGGCTGAAAGCAGGGCTCAGTGAAGGGCGTACTACTTTTCTACACTTCAGACCTCTGTTCCAGTTGACAAGAGTTTTAGTATTTCTGAAATATTAATGCTTTCCCTGACTCTTAGGTTTTGTTCATGCTTTGTGTTTAGCGAGCAAAGGAAGAATTGTTAAAAGATGTATAGCCCCGCCCCCTTTTTGTACATAGTATCCAGAAATGATATCTTTCCTACACTGCCTTTCAATACCCTAGCAGCCTGCAAGCCTAGGTTGACTGCCGTGTCTTCCAAGAAGCTGTTCCCATCTGCTCTGGGTAACACAATCCACCAGCTGGATAACTAGTCCCCAAATTATCGCAGGTCACTTGTACTGTAAAGTCTACCTTGACATAAAGTAGAAGTGTGAGATGTAGGCAGGACACAAAACTGCTTAGGGGTTCATATTTTCTGGAATACTCCAAAATCGATGATCATACAGGCACCAATTGAGTACTTAATTTGTGTCAAGCACTATGCTAAATGCTTCACCTATAGGGCGTTATCTGATTCTTACACCAACTCTGTAAATTACCATACACATCTTATGGGAAACTGAAGGTCGGCAAAGTTGAATGCTTACCTAAGGTCATACAAATAGTGATGGAATTGGGCCTAGAAATCATGTCTTTCTGATTCCAAAGCCCTATGTCCTGAACCTCTATACCAGAGGTGTCCAAACTTTTTTCAACGGTTTTCACCAAGGGCCATATGTGGTAAAATACACAAACAGCCGGCCCACTCACTCGAGGTGAAGTACGTATTGCCTCACCTGGTTTATTTAAGTAAACTAAATATATTTTTGGAATTTGCTGCGGGCCAATTAACAATGGATCATGGGCCGCAGTTGGCCGGCGGGCCGCAGTTTGGACACCCCTGCCTATACCAAATCATTTCTGAGAAACATGCAAAAAAAGAAAAAATAGTCCTAACATGACTGGAGGAATGAACACTGCTTTGGGCTCATGAGAAATGGACAGGTCAACCTTCTCAGGCACAGATGCCTTCTTTTCTCATGGACTCTTCTTATGCTTCCACCATGAATTCAACAATATGGAATTACTCCCTAAACGTCCACCTCAGTCGTCCCATTTACTGTGAAAGTCTAGGATGCTTTCCTCTCTTTGCTCCATTAAATGTGTGGCCTCTTTGCCACATGCCCTGGAACTTATTTTATTTATTTTTATGAATTTGTATCTTTATTTTTAAGATCACAAGAAACACAGTTAACCTTTTTTTTTTTAATTAATTAACATTTATTGGGGTGAGAATGGATAGTAAAATTACATAGGTTTCAAGTGTACGATTCTGTAATACATCATCTATGCATCACACTGTGTGTTCACCACTGCACTGGAATTTAAAAGGCATGCACAGTGTGCATGACGGCAAGTGTGCTTCAGTGTGATACTCCACATGTTCCTTATCCAAGAATTCAGAGGGAGTGTCCCCAAATATGTGCAAAGCATCTTTCCCTGCACTTGCAACCCCCTGTGCATGCAAAAAACAGAACAGATTTCTGAGCCTACTGCGTCAAAATATACAGGAGTATGCCCTTGAAACATGTATTTTTTGATGGGTGTTCTCAGGTGATTATTCTAAGAAAGGTAAAGAAACACAGAACCCCCATTCCTGACTTGCATTCTCTAGTTAGGTGCTCTTTCTAGAGATATGGGGACACACTGATCGTCAGGAAAAAAAATTAATTTTGGTAGGTTCTTTATAAGGCTTCCTGTATATCTTTTTGTGGAACTACAGGGTAGGAATTGAAATAAATGGCCACCCCTATTTGAAGCTATCATGTCAAAAAAAAAAAAAAAAAAAATTCAAAAGTGGGAATTCTTGGCACATTTGAAAGACACCAGAACAAATCAATCTAAAGTAAGAAAGATGAAACAACATGCAAGAGTTCCCAGTCAAAGGCCAAGAGATGTCAAAGGATGGTGGCAAATTAACTATAACCTGTATATCTTGTTATTCAAGGAAGAGTCTATTCATGCAACCCTAAGATCAAGATTCACCTCTCCACAGCTCTCTTCTGTACATAAATCTTGCATTTACAAAATGCGTACAAACAAAAGGGGCTTTTCCTTTCTGTTTGCTTGTTCTTAATCAACAGACTTTTTTTAGAGCAGTGTAAGGTTTACTGATAAATTGAGGAGAAAGTACAGAGTTCCCATATACCCTGTCTCCTTACACGCATAGTTTTCTTTTTCTTCCTAGAGAAGGAGCATGGAATGATGCAGAGAGTTCAAACTATCAAGTCTAGGAACCTGAGTTTAAATCATAACTCCATTACTCACTAACAGGGTGGTCTCGGGACCTCAATCTCTGTCTCTGCAAATTGGGAATACTAATGCCTACATTACATATATTTTAAAGATTAGAAATAATATATGTGAATGCCTAACACAGAAGACAAATGCAACTAATGCTACTTGTCATTTCTATGTTGGGATGGGTTGGTTTGCCTACTGGGAGGATTTCCTTTCACTACTGTCGTTCAAGGGGACACATATAAGGACATATTATATGTGTGGAAATGAATGGGGATATAGGACAAGAGCAGGGCATGGGAAGAATGTGGGAAAACAGATGACAAAGAGTCGAGGCTTCACCGCTTCCTGCTCTAGAACCAATCCTCCACTGGGGGCTGCACAGTCCTGGAACCCAGGGACAGATGTGTCACCTTCATAATCACTGGTATAGTAAAGCCTGAATTGCCTATGTAATGTCAGACTTCACATAGCCCGGGTTCTCGCTTTGCATTATCTGGGGATGAACCTGTCCCTTTTCAATCATTGCTTTTTAAAGCAATACCTTTACATGTGCATTGTAGAAGGAAGGAAGGAAGGGAGGGAAGGAGGGAGGGAGGGAGGGAGGGAGGGAGGGAGGGAGGGAGGGAGGGAGGGAGGAAGAGAAAGGGGGGGGAGAGAGAGAGAGAGAGAGAGAGAGAATCAGTTCTCCAAAGACCCAAAGTTTAAATGGTAGTGTTGTTTGAGCGTGTGATTATGTGATGTGATATTAACAGATGACATCAGACTGAGGGCAACGGCTGACACCAGTGGAAGAGAGCCAAGCCTTCCTTTTCTCACCTCTGTGACCCCACACCACCTGAGGGCCCCTGTGAGAGGTAGTGCAATTCAATATATGTGTTAAGAGGTCACTGAGGGCAGCCATGACGAAGGGCTCTAAGTATGGCAGCCTCACCTCAGACCTTACTATTTCGAGAAGGTCCGCCTCACCTGTCTCATTCATCACTCTGGCTGAAGTCTGTTTATTCAGTCGGAAGTGTGGGAGCACCAGTGAGAAACCAGCGTTAGGAACTTAGGCTTCAGGAAATGCTGCTGGAACTGGGACAGTGATATTTTTATATCCCCCCCCCAACCAACTGTCAGCTCTTAATAAACATTTCCTCATGAAGTGTTACCAGTGACATACTTTGCTATCGTTAGAAATTGTTATAGCCCCATGAATTTTATAATAAAGGAAAGCTAAAATGGGGAAAGAAGAAATGTGCTAAAACAACCAAAACATGGGAAATGGGGGAAGCGTCACCAGAGGCACTTCTGGAAGCCACCCTCAAGCGAGTCATGATGAAAGCCACACTCTCCATCACTAGGTCATGCCAGGCATGCATTTTTAAATGCCTGCTGTGGAAGTAGACGAGGTGACAGCAGGAAGGCGGCAGGCAGGGAGGCCGCCCTTCCTCCCCGAGCAGAGCGTACCTGAGGCATCGTCAAGGCTGAAGGCAATGCGTACTGGCTTATCCGCAGGCACCCTGGCTGTGCTGATCATGTGGGCACCTGAGCCACGGCCTTCCCCTGGGTCTTCCAGCTGTGAGGACAGAGAGAGCCATTGTCACTTTACCCAATGTCATCCCTCAAATACTCAGAGGCCCTTGGAAATTAGGGGAAAGTCATTAAGCATGGCTTTCTTATTTCAAAGATACTCCTAGTTTCTAGCTTTCATTCCCTACATTCAAAGTACTCACCAGCCCCATTTAAAATACTTTTTCTGGCTTATGAAAAAAAAAAAATGCTTTGGAAATATACATGTAGAATGAAGTGTACAAGATGGAGCAAAATCTCCACCCAACTCACTTTTGTACTATCCCTTCACACTGACCAGTCCAACCTTGACCCTTCAAGGTCTCATATTTTATTTTTAATGGAGGGGGATAAAGAAATTTTAGTACGGCATCACATGGAAAAGTCGACATTGGATGTGAATTACTGATCTGGGAGTGGTAAAGGGTGAGTATCATGGAATCATTTGAAGACTATCAAAGACTATTTTAAAATATCCCACAGTTATATTACAAATATTATATCCTTTAAATATCTGATTAATTACCTGTAAATCTATCAACATTTCTAAGTTTGTTCATCTTAATGCATGATACAAGCAAAAGACAAAACTTGAAACCATCCTATTGATGTTTGACCTCACTTATTAAATGATCATTTAATTCACAAACTAAGGTAGAACGAATGGAAACATATCCTACAGGTAAGATGGGTTGGGCTGGGCATAAGCACATGACTATTTCTTTGTTACAATAAGAGAATTTAACCCAAATATATTTTGACCAAAATACATAATCATTTTTGTTCACTGGGACTAGGAAAATATATTGTTATAAACACATATCTTTGTTATTTAAATACATATATTTAACTTTTCTACTTTTAGTCAAGTTTCCCCTAAACCTTCTACTTTCCTTCTCATGTAGACAGTAAACCAAAAACTCTGAATGATATTTTAAGGAAAATGTCTCTAAAAATGGTAAATATAAATCATCTCTTTAGCCATCCTTAGCAAGATTCTGGGAACTGCTTCAGCAGGACGTTTTCTCACAGCAAGGTTTCTGAATCTTTCCCATAGCTTTTTTTTATCTAAAAATAGTGTCTAGAACACTGAATTTTGTTTTTACGATTATTTATAGCCAAAGAGAATGCATGTATATATGTGTGTGTACACACACACACACACACACACACACACACATATACATTTAGAAATACATACATAAGAAATCATCTTACCCAGTATATGGAAAGAAAATAGGCTTTTGTTAAACATGTAGCATAGCTTTGGAAAAAAAAAATAGCAACTGTTTACCACCCAGTTAGAATCATATTTGGTCCATTCATTTAACACTACAAATAGCAATGAACCCTAAGTACTCAAAGTCATGTCATTCTAAGTCAGAAAAGTGTAGTAAAACGAAACATTTAACTTTAAAAAAAAAAGAAGGTAACATAAAATCACTGTTACTTGACTCAGGATTTGTTTTATCTCAGCCCTGAGATACATTTCTGGGTAGTTTCATCTGCTTAAAATCGAGTGTCTTGTTAGCCACCTGTTCCTGGGGAATAGAACAGACTGTCTCAAATTTAACAAAACAAACAATAAAAGTCCCCTTAAAGTAGTAGCTAAAAGAAAAGGTCTTATTGTTACAGACCGTACAACCACCAAACCATTTTATCATAACATCTCAGGATGAAAACCTGCGCTCCACTTTTGGCTAAATCTCCCAGTGCTTTCCTGAATCAAGAAATAAAGCGCAGGAGGTGGAAATTTGCCTCTAGGGTTTTGTAAGTAGATCTCTGGTACGTTTTCCAGCAACTGGGAGACAGAATTGATAAACACAGCTAAACGGGCCCCTCCCCTCCGCACGACTTAGAGCATCTGTCTGCCTCCGAAAGGATGCCACCGGCCAAGCTTGGGGGGACTTTGAGTTCCACACGGTGCCGAACACAGGAGCCCCTAAACCAACTTGCCTTTTCATCACACCGCCTGGGGAAATGGGCCACCGGTTCTCCTCTGGGCTGTAACAGAGCTTTGGTTAAGTTGCTGGTGCGCCGAGCGTGTAGCTGGGTTTTCACACCTGTTGCCTTACCTCACTTAGTTGAGTGTCTGCACTTGTGTAATCCAGGGCCAGCCACTGCCTTGGCCAGTCGCTTCGTTTGTGGAGTAGAGACTTAGTAAGAGAGCAGGCTGCACCTGCTGCATAGCAGCCACTGACAATCTGAGGAGCACTAACAGCTGTCAGGGCGGCTCGCTGCTACCTGCTCTCCCCCAGACCCGGCGTCCCACGGGGCCTCCCTGTTCCGCTTCCCGCTACAACCCCTCTCTCCTTTCCTTGCCTCTCCAACAGCCAGGATGTTGTCATGCTTCTAGAAAAAGCAAGAGCAAAAGAAAACCCTCCTCCTGTCAGAGGCATTGATAAACAGCAAGTTGTGGAGAGTCCAAATGTTTTAATTCATTAGTCCTGGCAAACCTAAAATACAAACAGACTTGCTTCACAAGACAGGAATGTCTTCAGCGTGACCCAATCGGTGTCTGTGTCTATTCCAGCAAACTGGCAAAGATAGCATGACTCCAGTCAGCAAAAATGTCGGCCGCTCCGATCAGCTCCGTGAGAGCCAGCCAACTTGGACCCACTGTGGCCGACTCGCACATGATAGTAGCGATGAGCCCGGTTAAGAACGTGAGGGTTGAGGTTGTGCCGTTGCTGGGCTTGATGACTTGATCCCATCTACAAATGCAACCGGCCACAAAATGAGTCAATGGGACGTAGGAAGGGAGTGTGCGAGCAGCGTTCAGCCTTTTGAACAGCTAGAAACCTGGGTGTTGATAGTACTTTAAAATAGTGATGGTGATGGGGAGGTTAAATAATTAAGGAGAAACAAGTATTAAGAGAATTCAAAGACAAGCCACAGACTGGGAGAAAATCTGCAAGACACGTATCAAATAAAGGACTGGTATCCAACATATGAAAAGAACTCTTAAAACTCAACAACAAGAAAACAGGCAATCCAATTTTAAAATGGGCAAAAGATCTAACAAGTACCTCACAAAAGGAGATATACAGATGGTAACGGAGTATGTGAAAAGATGCCAAACAATGTATGTCATTAGGTGATTGCAAATCAAAACACAATGAGATACCACTACGTACCTATTAGTACAGCCAAAACCCAAATCACTGACACCACCAAATACTGGTGAGGGTGCAAAATGGTACAGCCACTTGGAAGACAGTTTGGCAGTTTCTTACATGACTAAACGCACTTTTACCATATGATCCAGAGACCATGCTCCTTGGTACAATGGTACCTTGGTTTTCGAATGTAATCCGTTCCAGAAGATCGTTCAAGTTCTGAAAAGTTCGAAAACAGCTGACAGCTGCACCTCAGGATCTTGCGCTCAGTGGAAGCCACCCGACATGTTCGACTCCCGAGGTGTGTTCAAAAACTGAAGCATTTACTTCCAGGTTTACAGTGTTCGTAAACCGAAATGTTCCTCAACGGAGACGTTCAAAAATCGAGCTACTGCTATATTTACACAAGGGAATTGAAAACTTATGTCCACTCAAAGACCTGCACTGGAAGTTTAGAGCAGCTTTATTCATAATTGCCATAATTTGGAGACAGCCAAGATATCCTTCAGAAGGTGAACAAATAAACAATATGTGGTATATCCAGACAGTGGTAAAAAATGAGCTTTACGAGCCACAAATAGACATGGAGGAAACATAAGTGTATATTATTAAGTTAAAGAAGCCAATCTGAAAAGGCATGATTCCAACTATGTAATAGTCTGGAAAAGGCAAAATGATGGAGGCAGTAAAAAGATCATTAGTTGCCAGGCGTTCAGGGAGCGGGAGAAGGGTAGCTAGGTGGGGTACACGGGAAGCTTCTGCATGATACCCTAGTGGTGAATACATGTGGGGACAGAGCCCCAGAAAGCAGTTTCCAGGCTCTCGGCCTCACATAGAAAGGTGCTGGCTCAGGTAGTAAATGGCCATCAACTATGATTACATGGCCATCAGCTGTAACCAGTGAGCCATTGGCCACTAATATAACTGCTGTGGCTATGCTAGCAGAAAATGGGTGCTAGCAAGAAGATGGTGGCTGGGCCTGCACGCGGCGGCTCAGTGAGGGTTGTGAACAGTGTGGCTCCTGCTTCCTGTGTCTCCAACCCAGCCGCCAGCGAGAATGTAATAGTACGACTCTGCTACCTATGGCTCCGTGGGTGTTCCTTTTTGGCCTCACCATGGCCTGCGTTCTTATGTGGGGAGCAGGAGCAGAGACCCCCCATGACACCCCGCAGGCTGCCCTGCATGACAAATGGCACAGTGAGCAGGGTGCCCACATGACAATACATGTCAGTATACATTTGTCCAAACCTACAGAGCATACATCACCAACAGTAAACCCTAAGGTAAACTATGGAATTTAGTTAATACTAATGTGTTAATATTGGCTCAATTGTAACAAATGCACCTCACTAACGCAAGATGCTGATAGCAGGGAAAATTTAGGGGGAAGGGAACATATGGGAACTTGACTTTTCACTCATTTTTGTTTTTCTGTAAACTTAAAGCTGCTGAAAACGATGTTAAATAAATAAATAAAAGTTCTTAGTAGGTTTCTTTGACCTAACGAATGAAAGGTTAGTTTGTTACGATATACACAGCAATAAGCTGCATGGCTTCAGAGGATTAGAGCACCTACATTTCTCACTGCAAATCTTCCCAGGAATTACTATTACTGTTATGATGTTACTTTATAATTAAGAAGATCACCGCACATGATGCATTTATAATTTATCGGCAGAATCTCATCCAGTCTCATCTTCATTGTCCCAATGATCCTATGCAACAATCATGATCTGTATTGCCTATTGTCCAATAGAAGAACAAACTGAGACTCATACAATTTAAGTAACAGGCTCAAGGTTAAATGATCTTTATGGAACAAAGGACCTAGGTAGGATCCAGGTTTTTCTAAGTTTTAGTTCATGCGATTACCACTACACCAGAATGTACTCTGTATGAAACATTTACTTCAATTGTTTCATTAACAAGAAGTCTGGCTCTCAGCTTTTGGCTTAGAGGAGACAAGGGTATCACTTTCTTTAACGTCTAGGTTCATCTGACAGCAGCCATCTTTACCAAAAACCCTGAGGAAATGAAAGTTGTAGACCTTATGTATGCTGATGGGGAAGTGGATACCACACCTGCACTGGCTCCTGGGTCTGCCTTCAGAAAAGCTGGTGGTGACCTTGACATTGCCAAGGTAATCAGTGACTGAAAGTGTCTGGATTTCAGGGAAACTGACCCTTCTGATAGAAAGAGCCAGAGTGAATCTTGCACCTTCCCCTCTGCCCTGCTCACCAAAGGGAACCACCCAGTGATAGAAAGAGGCAGTTACACATTAAACACAACTGAAATAATCACCTGTGATGATATTGTCAAAAGCATCTGACAGATTCAGCGTAGATCCTTATCCAGAGACTTTTCCAGCATCATCAAAGCAATCCTGGACTGCCCAGTGCATGGGCCACAATGTCGATGGCTGTATCCTCATGACATCAAAGGTGACATCAACAGGTGTGGTGGATGCCCAGCTGGTAAAGAGCTACAAAGGAAAAAATTTCATTTAAGGATAACTTAATAACAAGAAACAAAAAGAACACATCTAAACAGTCTAAATGTGTTCTGTCCAAGTCTGATCACATAAATTCAAGATTTTCCAATAATAATTACTATTCACCAGTCTTTCTGTTCCCATAGGAGCAACGACGTATTTCTTGGCTCTTTAGCGAAACACCTCCAAGAAAGTAACAAATCTGAAATCCCTTCTCACAACTGTAACCCAAAATAACCACATGGTATTTTGAGAATTCCATAGAATTACACTAATTCAATCCAGAAGGCATTGTGTGTGTACATCAAAATATTAACAGATTGACAGTATGACTCTGCATAGTAGCAATATGTATAATTTTTATTTTCTTCTTTTCAGCAATTAATGTATTTTTACTGTTATGTGGAAAGTTATTTTTAATAGCATTCAAAGAGCTTTCCAGGGAATGAATTGTAGACTTGCTTCTGAATTAGGGTGTAGAACCCGCACAGCAGCTCATGGTACAAACTGTTGTCACCACTAATGTTATTTCATTAATTCAATAAGCACTTTGGGAAGACTTAGTATGTTCCAGTCTAGCTCCCAAATTGGCCTCTATACTGGATTCAGGCTTTTTAAAAACACCAGGCTTTGCCATGACAGTGACTCAGTAGAAACCGGGGTGGGCACAGCATTTTGTAAACGTAAGCAAGAAACACGAATGTCTATGCACGGCGTTTAGAGAATGGCTTAAATGACGTTTTCACCAACACTTTCAAGTTAGCTCCCCATTGCTATGTGATGTATGCAGCCTGTAGTCTCCCCAAAAGAAATGTTTCCCAAAAGAAATGTTTCATGATGGTAAAATAAGTAGTCTCTTTAAAACCATCAGTCAGGATTTTTTTTTTTTTCTGTAAAGGGCCAGATAATATATGTTTTACACTTCACGGGCTATTGCAATCTCTGTCGGAACTAATCGCCTCTACCATTGTAGCACAAAAGGAGGCACAGACAAGACGTATTTGAAGGGATGGGCTCCAACTTTATTTACAAAAACAGGAAAAAATGGGTGTGGCTATGTTCCAATAAAACTTTATTTACAAAAATGGACAGCAGCCTGGATTCAGCCCTCAGGCCATAGTTTACCAACTTCTGCCTCACCTTACCTCAATCTGAACATCCAGTGGACAACCAAGGCACAGCTGCCCCACAGCGCCATGTGGCATGGGCACAGTCTTTTTGGAGAAACATAACCTCTCTTTTTCTGCTACTCTCAGTTCCCTCTCTTCCATTCATCCCTCCAACTCCATCCTCACACAAAAAAATTGTAGTATGTCATATTTTCTTCAGTCAGTGCCCTGAAAGCCCCAAAGTTACTTATTAACCCTACTGTTCTATAAAGCTCTGATATGTCTGTTTGAGACAAACACAAACGAATAAATACTTAAATTAGTAACTACAAAGATTAAGCAGGTTTCCTTGATCTAATGAATGGAAGGCTGATTTGTTAACGATAGACATCACAATAAAGCTGTACAAATTCAGACCGTGAGATTCCTCCAGCTGGACCGCAGGACTGCAGGGCCGTGCTGCCCACTGTGATCTAGTCTCGCGTGATTGTTCTCCGGAGTGGCCGCTTCCTCTGCTGCAGATTCCATCAAGTTTCAGGCAAGATTTCCCATGTTCCTCCAAGAAGTCTCTCTGTGCTCCTTCCTTGCATCAATGTTGTCATTCCTTTCAAACCTGCTTGTCAAGGAATACATTGAAAGATCACAGTGCAAAGACTGAAGATGAAAAATGAAAGCAAAGATTGACGCTGAAAAACAAAACAAGGCAAACCCTCCCAAGAACTTGTGATCAAACACTGTCACAGCCTTTCATTTTAAAGATGACTGGGGGCCATTTTCTTAACTCAAGTTCACTGTAGGCTTAAGATAGCAGAATAATCAACTTTATACCATTTTTGCCCTAAAGCTCAAGGGAGGAGTGAATAGGATTAGAACCAGTAAACCACTCAATGGGGTCTCTTTCCTGGGCCCTGTGGTTCACTCACTGATTGAGACAGAACAGTGTACAGGCTGTCTGGGTCGCCAGCTGGCTCTGGCTCTTGCTGGTGTGAGAAGTCAGCAGAGTTACTTAACTAATCCCGTTTCCCCAAAAATAGGACCTAGCCGGACAATCAGCTCTAATGCATCTTTTGAAGAAAAATTTAATATAAGACCCGGTATTATATTATGTTATATTATATTAACGACCAGGTCTTATGTTATACTAAAAAAAGACCAGCTCTTATATTAATTTTTGCTCCAAAAGACACATTAGAGCTGATTGTCCGGCTAGGTCTTATTTTCGGGGAAGCACAGTCCATGCCTCAATTTTCCCAAGTATGAGGGATAATTATAGGACCTATCCTTTGGGCTGTTTTGATGATTAAATGACTTAATACAAGTAAAGTACTTACAATAATGCAGGGAAGACAATAAGTACTACATAAGTAGAAATTATTATTTCAAAGGGACAAAAATATAGGGAAAACCACAGCCAAAGGTGTTAAAAGAATTAGAAAACCTAGGTTTGAATTGTGATTCTGCCACTAAAAGCTGTACAACTTTAGACCAGACACTTCACACCTCTGGGCCTCAGTGTTTTCATCTAGATCATGGGTCAGTACATTTTTTTCTATGAATATTTTAGACTTTACAGACTATATAGTCACTGTCACAATTTCTCATCTCTGCCATTCCTATTGTTGAAAGTATAATAGACAATATGTAAAGTGAAGGACAAACTCCAAGAAAACTGTATTTATAAAAAAAAGTAAATAAATGGGCAACCAGTAAAACTATATTTATGGACACTGAAATTAGAATTTCATACAATTTCTAAATGTCACTAATTATTATTCTCCTCTTGCTATGTCAACTATTTCAACATATGAAAACCATTCTTAGCTAATAGGTCACACCAAAACATGGGCCAGATTTTATGTGAGCCATAGTTTTCAGACCTTTAATCTATATAATTAGCCAAAAAGCAAGCATGGGATAACTCAGGGTTTCCCAAACTGGAACTGGAATAATATTGTGTGTGTGTGTGTGTGGCCATTGTTTAACCTTTTAACAATTTATATAAAATTTAAATGGTTTTATATTGTATACGTTTATCATTTATAGTTGATTAGATTTGACAGTGTGTTCCTACTTTTATAATAACTTAGACACCAAGCTCTTGAAGAGAGAATGATATTTCCTTTAATAGTCTTGACTATGGGAAACTTATATTTATCTTATATTTCAACATTTTCATCTTTCCCAAAAATATAACCTAGAAAGACTAATAAAAGCAAGTTTTAAAACTTGTTACTGTAGTCCAGGGAGGTTTATTTCATCATTGTAATGTTATCCTAAGGAAAAGATAAATGTCTTACTACCTGTAAATATCCCAGTGTGTAAAACAAAGGCAGACACCCCCTTCTTTAACATCACCAAGTAGCACGATCACACCAACCAACCACAAATCCCAACATCATCAAATATCCAGACGACAATTTAACTCCATTTTTCTCACAAATGTCTTAAATTATGTTTTCCGTTTATTGTTTATTTTTAAGCAAGACTCAAACAAGTTCTAAATATATGGTTGGTTGCTATTTTTTACATTATTTAGAATCTATAGGTGCCCCTTCCACTCCTTTCCTTTCCTTTTTCCTTTCCTTTCCTTTCCTTTCCTTTCCTTTCCTTTCCTTTCCTTTCCTTTCCTTTCCTTTCCTTTCCTTTCCTTTCCTTTCCTTTCCTTTCCTTTCCTTTCCTTTCCTTTCCTTTCCTTTCCTTTCCTTTCCTTTCCTTTCCTTTCCTTTCCTTTCCTTTCCTTTCCTTTCCTTTCCTTTCCTTTCCTTTCCTTTCCTTTCCCTTTTTCTTTTTCTTTTTCTTTTTCTTTTTCTTTTCCAATTTTCCCAGAGCTGCTCCTCCATAGTCATTGAATGTGCTTCTCTGTGTCCTAGATTCCCTGTAAATTGACAATTGGATACAAAACTTCATCAGATTTAGGTATGATTTGTTTGCTTGTTTGCAGGGCTACTTCACAGGCAGTGAATAATATTCTTTTGAAAGAAAAAAATTCTCCAACATTGCCTTAGAAAAATTTAATGATAATAACCCTTAAGCAAAGACAAGCATAAAAGTATGTGTAAGCTTCTGATGAAACTCTTATAAAACCAAATTATTAAGCTCTTATAAAACCAAGCTTACAAATTAAATACACGTAAAACGACAAAGTTAAAATACAATGTAATCACACTAATTGAATATGCCAGCACTTCCCTGAAAATGGGCAAGAGCACAGGACTTCAACAGGGTATCATTCCATATGCAGCTTCATTCAGTTCGTCTGCCCACTGCTACAGGCATGACAACTGGGTCCTCGTGGGACTTTCCCTGTGACCTGCCTTGAAACTCATGTTTGATTAGCGGCTATGACACCCTTGGCTGGCACACAACAAGCACACATGGTGAGGAAAGTGCTGAGCACCTGGTGTCTGCAAACGTTGGCCTCCTTTCTCTCTCCTTTTTTTTTTTTCCTAACCACAGCTGCTTCTTTTGTACCACATGAATGCAAGAAGAAAAACCTGTTAAAATCAGAAGGCCTACACACATGTATCCTGAATGCTTTTCAAACATTTCTCAAATAAGCTTCAGTTTTCAGGTCCTAACTTTACTGAAATTATTAAGGAAACTCCTTGAACTGTTTCTAAAAATTCCAAACAATGACCTGCGCGTGGTCCATTAAATACTGTGACCATCTGCCCTTTCCGTGTGTCTTTACTTTGAAAGCCTCTTACTGCAAGAGATGGCCAAACACCAGCCAAACCTCCCACGTGAACAAGGGGGGAAAAAAGAAGTTTTAGCTCTGAATTAGGATTCTTTTCATTGATGGAGTCAAGAACCAATTTAACATTAGCTTGAATATCAAAGGTTATTTATTGGCTTACATAAACACAGCATTCAGGGGCCTTCTACTTTCAGAAATGGATTTATCTGAAGACACAAAGACATCAGGAAACTGTCTTCCTGTACCTCCTGGGTCAGCTTTCTCCTATGTTAGTCCCATTCTCAGATGGAGTCTCCTCATGAGATAGCTTAAACTTACATCTTACCAACTTTGCAAACCCCATGGAAAAAGGAAACCTTTTTCCTCAAAATACTTGAGTGTGATGGTCATTGGCCAAGCTTGAACAAGGGGCAGAAGTAGTTGAACAACTGAGGCTTGCATCATGGGCCCATCCATAAAGTTGGGTAAGGGGGAATTATTCTCCAACTTGATAAATTGATTTTGGGAAGAAAGAAGGGGGGGCAGAGAAAAAAAGAAGGAGGGAGGGGGGAAAAAGGCCACTTAAAAAGTAGACTATGTCAGTGTCCCATGAGACACTCTGGTTTCAAGATGGTGTGAGAAATGACATTGATGGGGCAAATACTATGTGCCAAACACCCGGCTAAGCTCTTGTCATACACATGACATGACATCAGCTGATGCTCAAACCATCCTTTAAAATAGCTACTGACATTCCTGTTTTACACAAGAACAAACTGAAAATCAGAAAGTTTTAGTAATTTGTCCAACGTCCTAGAGCTAATAATTAGGTTGGTGCAAAGGTAACGGTGGTTTTTGCAATTTGTTTTTAACCTTTTAAACCGCAATTACTTTTGCACCAACCTAATATTAGAGCCAATTTGTTTGCCAAAACTGAATCTCTTCCTCTACAAACCAAAATCCTGTTCAGGCATATGGCTAAAACTGCCTTTGCAGGAAATGTCTTTTTCTAGTGCCAGAGTAGGAGTCTCAAAAAGCCATTTCTATATGAAGGAGAAATGCAAAATCTCAGCAAGTACAAAGAGGTTTGCTTATTTCGGCTAAAACCAGTAGATACAAATCTGATCTCCTCTTTCAGTGGATAAAATCATGAGCTATTCCCTGTAGAAAAAATCAATATGAATCCTCTATACTTAGCAATCAGAGAAACATGTAATATTAGAGTGGAATAAGATTTTAATCCAATTCCTTTTTAAAGGAAAAGAGTTATGCCTTTAGACCGAAGAACAAAAAGAGGACTGTTAAAAGTTCACACCTGTTCCGGCAGCATCGTCCTCTTTATTAACTGTAATTTATGCAGAAGTACAGATATACCAACCAAATATTACCTTTGAAAGCAGAATAAGACTGTGAGAAGGTAGGGATTCAAACATTTAAATTTTGAAGACAAGGTAGAAGTGAGGTAGGAAACATCCCTAATCTCACTGGTCCTTCTCACACAGGACTTCCTCTCTGTCGTCTCTCCATGCAGACCTGGCAGATGAACTGGGTGAATCCTTCCTCAGAGATGTTTCGCGACATCCACGTGGTGACTTCATCATCTAAGCGCCTACTTTGACTCTCCTCTAGATCATTCTTCACACAGGGACCATTGTTTACCTGCCTTTAAAAAGAAAGGAATGAATCACTACATAACCTGATGAAAGCATCTGTTGAGCAGAGGGAGCTTTCAGGGAACCTCAATCACACAGACCCCTTCCAAAGTCCTTGCAATGGGTTCACATGGTCAAATGTCTTTGTAAAATTTGCATACGAGAGATATTAATATTTTTAACTGCATCTGTTAAGACTTCTGTCTCTTACAACTCCAATTTCCCCTCTGTCACATTTCCCCTGTGTTAAGTAGAAATGGAGTAACTGTGGAAATTTGTCTAAATGGAAGTTGAATTGGGGATACACTCACCAGCAACATAAGGACGTGGTTCTCTGTCTCAGTATGGAGTCTAAGTATGTTGCTGGCTAAGCTGGTGTAGAAAACACTTTCAAGATTATCCCACCACCCACTGTGTCAACTCACACAGCATGACAGCACAGAGGTGCAGGGCCATCAGTCATCTCATATTGATGTGTCCTAGAGGGCATTTGTGATTTTGTACCCTCTGTCCCCAATAATACTTTATGAGCTTCAAGCACCACTAACCGAGATCTACACCCCTATTTCTAAAGAACTTCCAAGTAAAGAAGGCAGATTCAACGTTTCCTATTTCTAAAATGACAGTAAAGTTTTATTGTTGTAATTGTTTTTTACTTTTATTGGTTTTGTTTTGCTTTTAGGCATAAATCCACAAAGACGAGGAAAAGAGGAAGGTAAGCATACAATGGAACAAAATTCTATTGTGCTGGGAAGCAGATGAAAGAGTGGTAAGAAATAATTAGTGGACCGGAGAGAGTTGAATCAAACTTAAAGCAGGAAAGCTGAGAATCAAAACAGATCACACTCCTGAGAAAAACTAAAGAAATCAGTAGTCAAAAATGTGTTGGAAGTTCTCAATAACAACACTGGAAACCACAAGGAAATGGAGCTAGTCTTGAATATCGTCAAGGAAAAATTAATTTCAACCTAGAATTCCAGACCTGACCAAACTATCAATTAAGTCTAAGGATCCAAGGTCTTTAAAAAAATTTACATCCTGTGCATTTTTCTCAGAAAGTTACTGGAGTAAACCAGTAAAGAGGAAGCCTTGGATACCGGAAACAGAACAATTCAATAAAAGAGAGTAAAATAACCCTTCGATGACAGTAAAGGAGATTACAGAGTGACCTGTGTGCCAGAAACAGAGGGCAATGCATCTGCCGTTCCCACAGAAGCAGGTCCAACGGCCACAGGCATGGCTCCTTAGGAACAGGAAATAGACTTTATTGGTACCGTATGAGAAGAGATTTAGACAGTTGGCAGAAGAGCAAAGACTTTCAGGATTAAATTAGTGATACAAACATGAAACAAAAAAGCAAACAAACAAACAAAAAAATGAACTCCAGGGTCAGTCTGGAGCAAAGTAAAAGTAACTGTAGTTGACTATTTGCCTTAGCTGTGGAAAGCATTTAAGTGACCTTAATAATGTAAATACTGACCATTGATCTCACTAAAATTATACTGTTGGAAGAAGACGGCACGGGAATGATGCTTGTGTGTGTGATGGAATAGGGGTGCCAGGAGAAAAGATCCAAATCCTCCTCCTCTATGGTGGGAAGCCAACAGATAAAGGCTGCAATAGCTAATGCAAACACATCTTGTAGATACGGAAGGTAAAGACCAACATAACTGTCTAGAGAATGGTTACCTCTGGAATGGAGATGAGAAGGAGGAGGGCTGAGCCCTGCTGGGGTTTTTTAGTAATAAACCTTTAATGTGTGAGCATGTAAAACACTGATAAACATTAAAATGTTTACAGATCCATTTGTTGACTCACTCTTGCCTAGAGGATGACATTCAGCATTCAAAGCCCAGCACAATTTGTCCTCTCCTCTGCTCATCACATGTTCCACCCTCCTTTCAATGGCACCACCCTGAACTTCTTTCTCTCAGTGCCCTCAAACACTACAGCCTCAGTGTCACATTTGTGCCTTTGCAGATCAAGGTCATCTCTGCTGTAAACTCCTCTGTGTAGCTATTCCGACCTTGGTGCTCCCAAAGCCCATTGCTTATTTTCATGCTAAAGCACTTAGCAGCATGTAGAGTTGCTTCCATCTCTTTACAAGTTGCCCCTGCCCCGATTAAATTACTAGAGCAATGACACATGGGCAGTGCCTAGTCTATAGCAGGAGCTCAATAAATATTTCGGGAACTAGACTGAAGCTGGAACAAAAGCATCTAGTAGGGAAGGACCCACAGAAGCCAGGGATGCAAGGAAAAAAGTTAAGAGATATTGGTTTACTTCACCGATTTCTCTAATTTTGTCTTCTGTTAGACTTGGATCCAAGTTAACCCTTTAACTTTAGACCTGGTTTTTTGTGAAGAATCAGTAGCTAAAAAGCCATAGGTGTGACCCAATGAATCTAGGCACCGCCCCCAACCCACCCTAAAAGACATGTTTGAAGAGGATACCTGCTCATTGTTTGCCATGGGCTTTTGTGTTCCTAGCGGCAGAGTCTTCAGGCCCGAGCTGAGTGGCTCCAGAAAGTAAAGGGGATTTATAAAGCTGTGTAAGGGTGTGAGGAGAGGGGACCAGGAATGGGACATGAAGAAGAGAGACATGAAATTCCAAACGGGATGCCCAAAGGGAGAGCCTTAAGTTTTTCTGTGTGGCATGTGATGAAACCATCCTCTCTAGCTCCCTAGGAAACACTCAGTAAAATCCATATCCTTCACCAACACTTTTCCAGTTGTGGATTTGGGGGATGTAGAGAAATAATGAGTCTGAACTCAGAGTCGGTTGCAGGAGACAACAGAGGTTACAATGGGCACAGTCACCTTTGGGTGTGACGGTAGTGTCACAAAGACCAATGACACAAAGAGTCGCAGCATTCATCTAAATGAGAAGTTGCTGGTGAAGAAAAAAAGGGGCTATCTTGGCAAGCCTGACAAGTTCAATAACTGACAGTAACCACCTGGGATGTTTTAATCGTAAAAAAATTCCAAACTGAGCAGGTTATAATGGGAAGCCACAGCCTAAGACCTACATCAGACAGATTACTCTTTATCTTGAGCAAGCCCTGGCCATTGTTTTTATGCATCTAGATACTTAAACTGTGAAAATTATCTCTTCTCCAAACCTCCAAAGTTACACAACCCTGGTAGCAGGGCAAGACAACCCCAGCATTCCTCCTTGTTATATTTTACCCACATATCTCTGTACACTACATATGTTAAATATCCTGTACCTACCGATGTAACAGAAGTATGTCTCTCCATTTTGCTTTGTACCCAATCCTAGAGATTTCCCTGCTCTAGTTTCTCTCTCTCCCATAATCTACCACCAATGGATTTTATGTGAACTTCATTACTCTTCTCCTTTAACTCTAATGTATAAAATAAACTGCAAAATTGTTAATCCTTGGAGCATTGTCTCAATCCTTTGAGATTCTGCTTCCAGAACTGTTCCCTAAACCTTGGCTCAAATCAACTTTTTAAACCTTTCTTTAGGTTTGGAATGTCTTTCGTTGACCCTGGTATGGAAACATTTTGTGATTGATGGTGGTGGTATTTAATCAAGTTACCAACTCAAACTTCTCCGAGTGATTATCAGTTTACATATATTCAATGTTTTCAGAGGTTTGTCAAAAGTACAGTGACACAGAACTGCAGTGGGGGGTGGAACACAGCTTAGCAATTCACCTTTGTGGAAAAAGTCACTAACACAAAAACACAAGAAAAAGAACTCTAGTTCCACAAATGGCATCAAACTGTCTTAGAAACCTTTTTGTCTTGGTTCTGTCTCTAACTCAGTTGGCCGCATTGAGATAGGCATTTCACATCTCTGGGCCACAGTTTCTCATCTGGAAGGTAGAGACTTAAAATTGATTTTCTCTAAAGTTCTTTAGGATTTTAAATTCTTTCATTTTAGGAGGTAGAGAAGCTCCAAAATGAAAAAATAATTATCCTCAGAATTTCTTCCCTAGTTTTGATTCAGTACGGAGTCAACTGGTTTGTAATTACCAAAAATTACATTTCACAGCAATCCTTAAGAAAAGAACAGAATGAAGATAATCCCTGTTCTTTTTTCCTGTTGAAGCCAGTTACCAATACCATCCCCAATTTTACTGTCAAACCCATTTAGTCCTCAGATATTTTGTACCAAGCAAAATTCATTCAGTCCCTGATTACAGTGTGCAACCTGAGGACATCCAGAAAAGTGACAGGAAGAGATCATGTTTTGTCCATCGAAACATTTTTCAAATTAAGCCATCACATCCGAAAATAGTGGATTAGAATCACCCGGCAGAACTTCTCCCTGAAAGCATGCAAATGCGCAATCCTTGTTTAGAAGTACAGTGTCAATTACTTGTGCAGATACAAAAATGACTAATCACTCAGATCTTTTAAGACACCTGTCAATTTCCCTTTTTTTAGCTTAGGTACTTTCAATTCATAGGAGTTGCCCAACACAAGCAGCATTTTGCTGACAGTTCTGTGTGTGCTTGAGCAGTGATAGCATTCAAACTAAAATGGAGTTTCAGATATGTCCATCCATTTCCTAAAAATACATTTTAAAAATTACAGTATTAACCATAAATGAATGGCTGCCCAGCCTCTCAAATGGGATACAGAAATAGCATTGTTAATTCCATCGGAGAAGGGGCAGCTTCCCATCATTACTCCAGCTAAATGAGAATGAAGATTTCCTAGAAGAGTCTACAAATAGAAACTGACATTTTCCTGGAACAGAAAAACCCAATGGAGGACAGGAGATGATCTCTTCTTGAGATCTGAGAATATATTAAATATAAGAAATCTATCAATAGTTAGGACAGAGTTCACAAATGCTTTTGTATGTGAGATGAGAGCATGTATTATTAACCAACTAAAAACTGTACTCAAGGTGAACATGACCAAGATAAGAGGCAAAGTGAAATTTCACAGGTTGCCAAATTAATCCAGATCATTCAAATTAGACAAGTCGGTACTGCAGGGCCCTTTATGGTCTGAGTTCCATGAAAATGGAAGTTATTTATCCATCAGGAAAACATTCCTGAACATGAAAAAGTTTATTCCTTTGAAAAGCCCTCTGGACTAACAATAGCTAATTCATACTTTGAATGGCAAAATTATTTATATATTCAGATTTTTAAAGAACTCTCTGCAGAGCCTATTAGCATGCTTTTAGAATTATCTTTCCAAATTTAGATTCTGAAATTCACAATGAATAAGAATGACATTCTCTTTCCATCCAGAAAAAAAATATAACAGAAGATTCATCAGAATATAGACAGAATAGTATTTTGTACTCCATTTATACTTTTTTAAACGAAGATTTCAAGAAAATTTTATCTGCCATTGATCTGAGATGTTTTTAGTAATTTTCTTTAAGGACACATTAAGAACAAAAAAAAACCCGGTAATTTTAACTAGGTCTTTCCAGTTGTGTCTCCATGAGCAGTAACAAAGAATGTGATTATATTACCCATGTTAGAACTAGAAGATTTCTTTTAGGTCACCTAAATATCCCTTGGTTTACCCCAGGAAGAAACGCATCCATCATTTAAATTTACATTTATCTTTTTAAAATAGTGTACACTTATAAGTTTTGTTTGCATTTTGATGACAAGATCCCAAAGTCATTCACTTGACTCGTCTAAATTCATATGGCTTAATAAGGTGAGAACCACATGGCCTACCATTAACAGAGTTACTGTATCCTGAGGTCTATTCTAGAGTCCACAGCACTGTGAATAAAAAGCAAACAACAAAACACAAAACTCATGGGCTGCATATCATCACTATCTGCTGCTGTGCATGGAACATTAAAAACATTCAGCAACACTGGTTGGATGAAAGGCCTTCGCTTTCACAGGCCTTCCCTTCACTATACAAACATAGAGGATACATAGACAACCCTGTGATGTACTATACAGAGCCTAAGCCTGGCTTTACCACCGACTCCCTCCGTTGCCCTGAGCGAATGACAACCTTTTTGGTTCCCAGATTACCCAGCTGTCATTTTTTCAGGTTTAACTAACACAGAGATTGTATATGTGCCTGGCACTTCTTTAAGGGCTTTAACTCCAATAATCCATTTAGTCCTGACAAGCCTATGATCAGGGTGGTGACACGGGGCCCCAGGCTCCGAAAGACCCCATCTGTGGTTTAAGGCTTTGCTGTCAGCATTGAACGTGGAACAAGGACCCAGCATTTTCATTTCATTGACATTTAAACAGGGGGCTCCGACAACTATGTAACTAGTTCTGTGTAAGAGGTTAGAACTACTGTCACCCCCACTTTACAGATGTGGAAACTGAGGCAAAGAGAGGTTACGTAACTTGACCAAGGTCAAAAAGCTAAGTCATTAACAGAGCCAAGATTTACACTCACAGGGAGAGACATCAAAAGCCATGGCGCTCAGTTTTCAACTAGTTCTGCAATTCCAACTAAGGTCATTTATTAAAGGAATGTTGATTTCACTCTTTCCTCCTTCAATCAATGCTTTTTATAGATGCAGAATTGCAGTGGATAAAGAAAAAAGAGATTTTGCATTCATAAACAAGCCAAATTTGAAAAAAGAACTGCTTAGCTATATGAAAGGTGAGAGGGTTTTAAATGGTCGTGGCAAGGGCTTAGCTATTTAAACGACAAGCTAAACAGGATCCCTGTGGGGCTGTTTCAAGCTCTGATCCCCAAATTAGAGCTTTTAGGAGTGGGATCCAGAGGCCCTACATGGGGAACACCAAGTTAGCCGAGAATGGCAATGCCACAGTAAGAGGCGGGACGCATCAAAGCAAGCACTCTCCTCACTGCCTTTTATAGCCGTGAAAACGGCTGGACAGCCCTGTGGTCCAATGGGCAAACATAAATAAAAGGCTTGCATCAGCTGAGGATCAAATACTAAAGAAAAGAGTCAAGATTTCCAGAGGGCTATGAGTCAAAGGTCGAGCCCTCCGTGGAGAGAAGCATCTGGCCTCGTTAGGCTCTCTGATTTTCCTGCCCAAACCTTTTCCATCCCCATCTTCTACCTAAGGTAACTGTGGGTGTTTCACTTTGACTAAAATATGTATACAAGGATGTTGCTTGCAATGTTGTAGGACAAAACACTTTACATTTCTGAACTTCAGTTTACTCATATCCAGAAAGAGAGATGATAGCAATATAGACTGCATAGAGTTGTTACAAATATTATGAAGCTCTAGCACAGTGCCTGGCAAATAAGTTTCCATGTCAGTTAAGTTTTTTTCATCAGCTATTAACAAAACACTCAATGAAAATGGCTTAACCAATGGACAAGTATCCTCTCACATAACAAGAAATCTAGAGGCAGGATTGGTTCATTTAATGGCTTAATAAAGTCAGGGCTTTTTATTAGCTTTCCTGTTGTTTTCATAACTTTATTTCCTCATGGTCTCAAGGTGGCTGCAGCAGCTCTCCACACCACATCCCCACATGACAACTTCCAAACGTAGGTGGAGGTGGTAAGAGAGGAAAATTTTTCCCAGAAGCCCTCAGCAGACTTCCCCAGAACTGGGTCACATGCCTACTCTCAATCACTGGAAAAGGAAATAATAGGATTTGTATGATTCATTTGGACCACTTTTCTATCTGAATAAAATAGAGACACAGAGGGAAATTACTTTTTCATAGGTTACCAGCAGTTTCTATACCGTTTCCTTTTATTCCTGAGATTCAACCCTCCAGATCAGGTCAACTTTCTTAAAGTCAGAATTTAATACACCCCAGAATTTGAACCAGCCACCTTCATCCTCTTCACAGTTAGCCTGAAAGCCCTAACTCCTTTCTTTGGCAACAAGCCACAGCTTGGGTAAGACCGGTCAAAGCCATAGGGAAGAGCAAGGCAGGGTCCTGTACTTAAATGACTGGCAGTGTAAACAGGTTCTCATGGTGGGGCTCAGGGGCAGAAAGCAGGGCAGAGGATGGCTCCCACAGACTGGGCACATGGTAGGGTCAGGGTCTGAAAACCAAGACAAAGTAGGAACTGGTCTGTGACACAGAGCCAATGCCTATTGTTCAGAGCTGAGTCATCAGGAAAGAGGGATGGTGAACTAGAGGCAGTGGTGATTCAATTCCAAGAGTGGCAATCCTGCACTCTCCAGCCAGAGGTCATGCTCCAGGGCTCCTCATGTGGTTGTGCAGACCACGATCAATCATGCGAGGGCCTCAGACCCAGAGGAGAGGGTGGGGGCCACAACCCTGCTCAGCGCTGCTCTCCCAGCCATGAGCCAAGGCTGAGCTCCATGAGCCTGGAGAAGGGTGCACCGCCTTCTTCGGACTGAGTGCCCTTTGGTACACACAAAGGAGCTGTAGGCTTACCAAGGCCTGGGCCCCCCACGCCAAGGGGCCTTTTTCTAATTCATGTGGGCACTCCAGATGAGTCACCTGTAGCCCTGGCTGCCTTGAACCTAGAGACTGGGGACTGGGATGACGGGAAGATAGGGAGGTTCAAGGAATCCCCGTTGTGGGAAGAAAAGGAGACGGCCTAGGACTTATTTTGCAGAGCTATCTTCAGCAATACTTTAAGGAGAAGAACTTCTTTCTGTCCTGCCCTAAAAGGCATCCGCCTCCACGTAGTCCTCTTCCAACAGGGTTAGAGCGCAGGGCCGTATGCATTCCAGCCAAGAGGTAACTCTGCGCAGGACTCACCCTCAGTCCTGTGCTGTCTGGGTAGCTGATTTAAAGCACTCCTGAATGTCACCACCCCTGCTCCCCAACTGGCCCTTCTTTGCTGAACTTCCAGACCACGATCTATGAAAAGAATGTCCCTCTAAGTGGACTTCTTATAGGGAAGTAGACCGTATTTTCACTCCCTGTACCTCCATATGGGATGTTCATTCTCACTGCCAGGAATCTCCTTCCCTACTCCAGGTAAACACGCACATGCTCCTTCCTCAAGGATCCCACAGAACTCAAATGTCCTTTAGGTCACTAATCACAGTTCACTGGGATTATTAGTTTTTGGGTATAGACTCAATAGCTAAGCAGGAAATGCCTCCTCAGGGCCAAAGACCTCAGCTCAGTGGTAGAGAAGAGGAGCTCAATAGACTGGGCAAGAGTGAGGATGAAGGGCAGCATCTGACCTGTGGACGGTTAATAATCAGCATGGCCTGGGGGAGGGGTGGAAGAGAAGGAAAGAACACCTGTAAGAGGATTGAGAAGCATCAGAGAGAAAGACCTCCCTTAAGCATAAAATCTGCCAAGACATCCTCTGGAGTCAAAAGCAAAAGATCAGGATTGGTGCAGAAGCTAATCAGAAACGGGGTCCCACCACTAAGCTGGGGTTAGATCACCTGAGTGGGAACCGCATGGCTCCTGATGCAATAGGAGGCTGCTAATGAGAGCTTCTTCCCTTCTCAGGAAACACGTGCTCCTCAAGGTGAGAAATCCTGTCTGTGGCTCTCCCGCCCCCTGTGCGTGATCCTTCAAGCGGGCCCAGAGTTTGACTAAGGAGAGCTGGTTATTCACAAGTAACTGTTAAGAACTGTTCAGCATGTCTGGTGAGGGGCAATGCTAGGCCCGAGTGTCCCAGAGCATAGGCCAGTGAGACGCCAAGGCACGAAAAGGTTGCGGGAAGAATACGGCAGAGACGACAGTCCCTACAGAAAGTGAATCCCCACCTCGGTTAATGAGGATTAGCTGGAGGACATGCTGTGGTTCATCACAGCGTACTTTCGGGGTGATGCTTCCTGGAGTGCTGTAATTAGAGACGGCCACACACACATTCTGTCATTTAGGCAGGTCCACAAATACGCAGCCCTTTCCTGTGTGTGATTCCAAATACTGCTGGCTCAGGACAGTGTCAAGTTTCTACGCAGGACTCTTCTAATCCAGACAAGCTTTCCCTTTGAGCAAAGGAGGTTCTCAAATTCACAGTCTGTGGGTAAGGCCGCTCTGCACAGACTCGGAAACAGCAAAGCCTGCCTCCACATGGAAGACATGCTTATTGTTTACCTGCTGTACAATCGGAAATGAAATGACTACTGTGGGCCTCCCAGCGTAGACTGGGTACGACAGGATGGGAAAAGTGAAGGCATTCAAAGGTGTGCAGAAGGGTTTTCTCACTGGGACAGCAACAGTTTAAATGTAAATCATAGCTCTTGCTGGGAGAGGAGCAATGACTTCATCCTAGACCCAGTATATTAGTTACAGTTCTCCATAGAAACAGAACCAATGAGATATAGATATAGATATAGACATAGACATAGATATAGAGATAGAGATAGAGATACAGAAAGGTATAGATAGATATAGAGATAGATAGATAGAGACATAGAAATATAGAGATAGACAGATAGATAGATAGATAGATAGATAGATAGATAGATAGATAGATAGATAGATAGATAGATACATAGATAGATAGATACATAGATAGATAGATACATAGATAGATAGATACATAGATAGATAGATAGAGACTTATTATGAGAGATTGTCTCACACAATTATGGAGGCTGAGAAGTACCCAGTGATCCTGCCTCCTGCTTTTCACACCCACATAAATGTCATTTTGCATGATGTAATATGCATGATGTATTTGTAAAAATCCCGAGCCAGGGCCAGTCCGGTGGCTCAGGCGCTTAGAGCTCCATGCTCCTAACTCCGAAGGCTGCCGGTTCGATTCCCACTTGGGCCAGTGGGCTTTCAACCACAAGGTTGTCAGTTCAATTCCTTTAGTCCCACAAGGTATGGTGGGCTCAGCCCCCTGCAACTAAGATTGAACACAGCACCTTGAGCTGAGCTGCCGCTGAGCTCCCGGATGGCTCAGTTTGTTGGAGCGTGGGCTCTCAACCACAAGGTTGCCGGTTCAACTCCCACAAGGGATGGTGGGCTGTGCCCCCTGCAACTAGAAAAAAGAATGGCAACTGGACCTGGAGCTGAGCTGCGCCCTCCACAACTAAGACTAAAAGGACAACAACTTGAAACTGAATGGCACCCTCCACAACTAAGATTGAAAGGACAACAACTTGACTTGGAAAAAAGACCTGGAAGTACACACTGTTCCCCAATAAAGTCCTGTTCCCCTTCCCCAATAAAATCTTTAAAAAAGAAAAAAAAATCCCGAGCCAGAGGTATCCCACTAAGCTGCACCCTGATTCTTGACGCACAGAAACTATGAGATAAACAACAGTTGCTGTTTTAACCTGCTAAATTGTGGGGTTATCTGTAACGCAGCAATAGATCACTAGTATACTCTTCTAAATGATTTGTAATAGATATCTCTAAACTGCAATAACCAACAATTCCGCAACCTAAATATTAACATTCTCATTTTACAGATAAATAAACAGAAGCTTAGAGTATTTAAATGGCTTTCCCAAGTTTCAAATAGCAAGTAAATGACAGGATTACAATTCTAAATCCAGTTTGTCTTCAAAGTCTACACTCTTTTCCACTAATAAGTTATTCCCTTATCTAGCTCTATAGTGATTTCAACCTCTCACTACTCAGTGTCTTCATCAGTAAAATTAGGGATTGAAACAAATTATCCATCTGTAATGTAAAATTTCATACCCCTCCTCTGTTTTATCCACAGCCCAAGAAGGAAATTTAAATGCTTTTCATACTAAGGAATGTTGAGGGGCTGAGGATTTAAAGATCCCTTGAGTTAGCTGAAAAAATACAGACATTGAAGTGAAAAAACCACTGGTGCTTGGGACTCTCCATTGTTTATGTAGCTGCTGCTGAGAGCTTCCCACAGTCCCAGTGCTGCCAATCAGAGGATATAAGGGGAAGGAGGTCTATTTCTTGGAGTAACCAAAGAGGCTTCTACTCTGACCAACTGCTGTACTACAGTCTCTTCACAGAGATCCCCCAACTGCAACAATGTAATACAAGCAATAAACTCAGTGTGCATACTCTTAATATAGTGACGTGATAAATGGAATACGTGGAACAATGCAGAGAAAGAGGGATACCAGGATCAACAGTGTGATATTTGTGGATATATTTACATATATTGAGATGCTGTTTCACTCTGTTATGTTTTGCTATCCTGTGATTGGCTTTCTGTGTGTGTGCTGTTTTGAAGCTTCCAACCCCCGTAAGTGTGCCTTCAAAAATGCTTAACATTTTAAACTATGCCTCAGACCCAAAAAAGTGGGGAACTACTGCCCTAAACCCTAGAACATGGCCTGACTTGGTCAGGGAGGGGACCCTTTTAGCATAAGCCATGCCAGAACTCTACCTGACACTTTGCATCTTTGGGAGTTAAAGGAATAGAGACCTTCAACTCTAATCTGATGAGGAGACTGTTATAACTGAGGATGCAAATTCCAAATAAATAAACAAACAGATAAGGTAGATAAAGATACAAAGAGTTCTTCTCTTCCTCAAAGGAAAGATGCCTAATAACAAATCCTTTAAGGTTTAATAATGTTTGGCAAGGCACTCTAGTTGGAAGCTGATGGACTCTGCAATCTAATCATTCATTCATTCATTCATTCATTTCCTCAACAGCTCTGCCACTTACAGCTAGGTGAACACAGACAAGTTACTTTCCTTCTCTGAGCCTAAATTTCCATCTTTGCAAAAATAAGAGAATTATAAAACCTCCCTCATGTATTATTGTGAAGATTAAAGAAGATAGTACTGAGGAAAGAGAAAACCCTCTGTCAAAATTTTTAGTTAGCGAATTATATCCCAAAGAAAGTGAACTTGGCTCATTTATTGATGCCGTCCAGATCAGCACTGTCCAGTCGTGATGGAAATATTCTGCACAGGCGCCGTGCAATGTGGCAGGCACTCACTACGTGTACCCACGGAGCCCCTGAAGTGTGACTAGTGTGACTAAGGAACTGATGTTTAAATTTTAATTTAAAAAAATTGAAATATATGTCGCTGCCATATTGAACAGCACAATTCAACGTAATGTACCCCCTAGATGTCTTCCCCCATAATCCCTTCAAATTATATAGACACAATAATTGGCAGAACCTACAATTTGCTTTCACATACACTCTTATGATCTTGTCCAATTTTAACTGCTCAACCAGTTCCTGCTAATTGAGCTAAGACCTGAAAAAACGATCAAGACTCTCCTTCTTCTGTTAATCCCAACAGTATAACACTAATGGGTAACCCATTTTGATCAAGTGTAAACATTATATAAATGATATCCTTGTGTGTTTTAATTAAGTTGGAATTTTGCTCTTCTGCCTACTTTATGTGAGATCAATTTCTATGGTAACTATAAATCATGTTACTTGAACTTAATGCCTATAGAACTGATTAAATTCAAAAGGACTCAGAAGTAAGTACCAGTAATAAATCTGTCTTCTAGGCTAAGAACTGAAGTTGTCATCACACCACAGGTACTTAGCAGCCATCTCAAGGTTGACTTAAGGGGAACTGCAGTGATGATATTAAAATTGAAAATAAATTTTAATTTTATTCTACCATATTTTGTGTACAATAGTAATATGTTCAATTTATAAAAGCTTTTTTTTTTCCCATTTCTGTTCTTTTCTCATTTTCCTTAGGTGAGTCCCAAATATCTGCTGGCTACCATATAGTCCACATACACCTCAACAAACCACACTTATCATTCACAACCAAACGTATCATCTAAGCTGCTTTTAGCAAAAAGTCTAGGGTCTTACTGTGGCAGGCATACTCCCCCCATTTACCTACTAGGTACTTGCAGTGATTAGTTTTTGGTTCTGTCTGCCCAGCATCCTTTTGCCCTCCCGCCCCCCCCCCTTTTTTTTTAATAACGGCAACTGTTTTCTTACTAAGGTATATCCCTTCCCCTCATCTGTGATTTTAGTGGGACAACCAATCACAGTACCCTTCCCATCCCCCAGCCACAACCATTGGCCTTAAATGGTATATGACGCAATCAGATTTCTTACCGGGGATTTCATATGCATCCTGGAAGAAAGAAGACCTCACTCTCCTTTGTAGTGTCTACACTGGGATGCTGTAAACCTTGAGCTGTCTCTAATCACGCCCTGTCATTTCCCAACATATGGAGGAAGCACATCTGAAATGAGAGAGAGTAAGACCAGCACACAGAGGAAAGTAGAAAATAAGAGCAAAGAGGTCAGTGTGATGATCTCATTTCCGTCCCCGAGGCCAGCTCCACTCCTGGACTCCAATCATCTAGCACTTCCTCTTACACTTACGCTCTATGAGCTGGGCTTCTGACACCTGTAACCAAATGTGTCCTGTTGAATCTACCTCCAAACTGCTAAGGAGCCGTGCTCTCCTTCACAGCCCTTGCTCCAGCCATACCTAACCACTGTCTCTGGCCACTGTGCTCTTTCAGCGCCAGGCCTATGGACCTACCATTCCTCCACCTGGAGCCATTGCCCTCAGATCTCAGCATAAATATCACTTTCTTAAGAAGGTCCTTCCTGACTTGAGATGAAGGTCATTCACCTGCTCTAAGCTCTCATGATACCGTGTGCTCCCCGTCGCGTAACACTCACCCTACTTTATTATTGTTGCCTCTTTGATGCTTGGGTTCAACACTAGACTCCAAGCTCCATGAGACCAGGGACTAGAGCTCTTTTTCACTGATATTTGCCCCCGAACCTAGAAGTAGTGCTTGGTCCAGAGTAATCACCTAGTGAATATTTTGAATGAAAAGTAAATAAATGGTGTCTTCTCATATACTTTCTTATTTGAAGCTGACAACAAATCTATAAATATTGTAAATATATTGCCAAAGCATAGCATATATTTTCATCTGCTCTTTTTAACAGAGAGAATCAAACTAGTAGACATTAATTACTCTAAGATGCTGCAGCTCAGAATGCCAATTACTAGGCTAGAACTGTGATATTTCCTCTCCCAATCCAGTGCACTTGTCACTCTAAACATCTAATTCCAAAAATACATTTCCATACAAGAATAATAAACTCCTCAGGTGAGCCAGGGTTGAACACCGCTGTTGTAAAATCACCTCATTAAAAAAAAAAAAAGTCTTAGAAACAGCTGGTTCCAGCAAGTACTATCACTCTAATTGTTTTGTGTGGGTCTGTGTATTCACTCAATTCCCTTAATGAAACTGCCAGTTCCTTGGAACTTTAGTCTTGCTACTCAAAGTGTGTCCCTGGATCAGCAGAGCTGACATCCCCTCGGAACTTTTCAGAAATGCAGAATCTCAAGCCCCACCCCAGACCTACTGAATTACGAAACTGCATTTTAACAGGCTCCCCAGGTCGTGCCAATGGACAGCCAAGGACCACTGCTCTGGAGCAGTCAGTCACACCAGACATTATTGTACCATAACATTTGTATTCATAGCACATGGGTTCAGGGGAGACTGTGGGCAGAGGAATATACTTAATACCTGCTATTGAACAATCAGGTTTCAAGGTGGTAAATTAAGACGAGTCAAACTGAGAGTAACAATCAAGCCTTTACTCACTCACTACAACAGTGCAAGCAAGAGACAAAAGACAAAGGCTCCAGCTCCCCCTGCCCTCCTTCCATTCCGCCCCCACAGAACAGCACAGGAGAGGATCAGGTGGCATGCAGAACTGACAGAGTAATTCTACTCATGAGCAAAAGGAGTCCCCCAAACAAAAGGCTCCTGCCTGTCTATGGACCTGCCTTTCCTGGGGAGAGGGAAAGGGGGAAGGGCTAGGAACAGAACGGCGAGTCAAAGTGAAGAGAAGTGTCTTAGCCAAAGGTCCTAATGAAGAGGCCTCAGAACGGAGGCACTTGGGCTAGAATGGCAGCTGTGCATATGAGCCTGGGCGGATGGGGCCACCTGAGTCCTTGAGGGCAACTCCCTCCAGAAAACTGGAATGCACTAGCTGTGCACCAAGTCTGGAGTGGGGAGGGCAGCTTCCCTCCATGCGGCCAGCCAGGCAAAGCCGTGTCATTGCCTATAGTCACACACAGACAGCTCAAAGGATTTGGGCCCGGAGCCAGACTCCTCCACTAACGGGTACAAAGGCTGTACCATTTACCTAGTAAAGATGGTGCTTTTCTTGGTTGCCTAAGTAAAGCTGCTGATGAAATCAGCCAGTGCTCACTGATGGAATTGTCTCCAGCAATGGTGCTCAAAGTGTGGCCCTGGGCCAGCCACATGGGCATCACCCGGGAGCTTCTTAAAACTCAAACTCTTGGACCCGACCCTGAATCAGAATATGTGGGACAGGGCCCAGCAATCCATTTTAATATGATGAATGCTGATGCATGCTAACATTTGAGAAACACTGCTTGAGAGGAAGGTTTCTCAAAGTCAGCACTACTGACATTTTAGGACAGACAATTCTGCTGTGTGGGGCTAACCTGTGCACTGTAGGATGTTGAGATGAGTCTCTGGCCTCTATGTACTACAGTCCATAAGCATCCCTTTAATGTGATGCCCCAAAATATCTCCAGACATTGTGAAATTTCCCCTGGGGGGACAAAACTGCCCCCAGTTGAGAACCATTGCCCTAGACCTAGAGTACAACTATGGCCTAGACTGGCCCCAGTCTACATAATGATATAGAAACAATCATGTCCATAACATGCACGAGGTCTGATGATTAAGTTCGCGAACTTGTTGCGACGATGTTGCTAACCTTTTTTGATATCAGAAGGATTATTCATTATGAATTTGTACCAACTGGACAAACAGTTAACCAAGTTTACTATTTGAAAGTGCTGAAAAGGCTGCATGAAAAAGTTAGATGAAAACGACCTGAACTTTTCACCAACAATTCATGGCTCTTGCATCACGACAATGCACCAGCTCACAGGACACTGTCTGTGAGGGAGTTTTTAGCCAGTAAACAAATAACTGTATTGGAATACCCTCCCTACTCACCTGATCTGGCCCCCAATGACTTCTTTCTTTACCCGAAGATAAAGGAAATATTGAAAGAAAGACGTTTTGATGACATTCAGGACATCAAGTGTAATACGATGACAGCTCTGATGACCATTCCAGAAAAAGTTCCAGAATTGCTTTGAAAGGTGGACTAGGCGCTGGCTTCAGTGCATAGCTTCCCAAGAGGAATACTTCGAAGGTGACCGTAGTGATATTCAGCAATGAGGTATGTAGCACTTTTTCTAGGATGAGTTCGCCAACTCAATTGTCCGACTGCATTCAAGTATTCACAGATATGTGACAATGTACATAAACTAGAGAATTATCTTATTAAACAGGTTATGGAGGGGATATTTCTCATCTTGAACAATATCATTGCTCTTGGAACAAACTCAGTATTAGCTGAGCAGTAACAGTTGTAGGAATACTTAAACAGAGTGTTCGATGTGAAAAATGTGTTATGTCTCCAAGATTAGGGTAAGCCTACCCACAGATGTTGGCATGAGCTATTACATGGAAAGAACAGCTTTATGATAGTTATTGTGAGGCTTCATCAAAGATGTCAGGGGGAGTTGTACTTAAATCAGAGAAGTAAAAATAGCACAGTTAAACAAATTCAGGAATATAGTCTTTCTCCTCTAAATCTCAGCCAGTAGTCTTTCTCCTGGAAACCACAGCCCTTGATGAGAAAGTGAAACTGAATCAGAATCACTGACTGAATGAGAAAGAGGACACCCGCCCGGCACACCACAGAGCCATCCTGTCCCCCTGCCCACCCAGCAATGAGGTACAAATGAATGAAGCACGGCCCAACCGGTATTAGGCTCCTTTGCAGCAGCGTACAAAAAGCCTGCAAAGCCCACATCTTCCAGACAGTGGATGCAATACTCATCCAGAGGTGAGCTGGGGATTTCCAAGACACAGTAATAGACTTTGGCTTCTGAGTGAGCATACACCCAACCGCCGGCAGCCAACTCACTGACCTTTGGATGGTCTCCGACATGGCCAAACTTGTTGCAGAGCATAAAACTGAAGTGCTACATATAGACCAAGGCCAAATCAAAGTCACGATGAGACGAATGACCCCAAACAAACCTTTTGATGTCAGTTCTTTTTTGCCCTGAGAAGAACTTGAAACCCCTTGCCTCCTCTTTAAGGATTTCTTCCATGAGTAACTCTTTACCAACGTCCTAAACTTGCAGTTAATAGACTCACAACTTGGGAAACATCACACATACAGTTAAAAAAACCCACAATTTGGAGTCTTGCAGACCCAGCATGAAATCCCTACTCTGCTGTGTTCTGGCTGGGTCATGATGGGCAACTTCCCAGCCATTCTCAGCCTCAGTTTCCTCATCTTTAAAATAGAGGTGGTAACAATAGTACCTAACCCAAAGGGCTATAGTGGCTACTGAATGGAATCACATGGATAAACAATTAGCACACAACCCTTGGCACACAGGAAGTATGCAGTAGGTTATCATGTGTTTGGCACTCAGAAAAAGAAAATTGAAGGTTTTGATGAAAATCTATACCTCATAATGGAAATAGGGGCAATTAGAGCCACTTAAGAATTGACTGGCTGAGGAATAGTATTTACATTCAATGAAAAATGTCTCAGACCTGGTAGATGACAGTCTCTCCAAGGAACACAGGTCGTTTCTCACGTTTCCTGCATGATGCAAATTAATAGATCATTAGGCGTAATGAGTCCCTGAATACATAGCACCATTTTGTAACGCACTCTTTTCTGCTAGTTTGGTTGGAGATGGGGAAATAGTGAATGAAAGAAGCCACGTACAAAACTGTGCTGCCCAATACAGTAGCCACTGGTCACACGGCGCTATTAAGTGGTTGAAATGTGGGCAGTGCAAGCTGAGGTGTGCAGCAAGGGTGAAATGCACACTGGACTTCGAAGACTCAGTACCAAACAGGGAATGTAAAATATTTCATTCATATTTTTATATTGGCTATTGTTTAAAATGATAAAAATTAGATACATAAAATATATTTTACTAAATATATTTTACTAGTAAATAAAATATTTTTCAAAATTAATTTCATCTGCTTCTTTTTACTTTTTTAATGTTGACTACTAAAAAAAATTGCAATTACATATGCAGTTTGCATTGTATTTGTATCAGAAAATGCTGGTATAGAAAGAGGAAAAGATACACACACACACACACACACACACACACACACACGAGTACACGAGTGAGGGGAGAAAGGAAGCCCCCATGATGTAACAAATATTAAAAACCTCAGTTCATGAGGGAGGACTCAAGTTTGATGATCCTAGCTCCACCTAAAGAAATGAAGTTATCAAGATTGATTTTTCTATTAGGTACAAACCTAAAAGTGACTGCATTCCCTATACCTTTTACATATTCCATTTTGTAACATTTGGTAGACAAAAGGGAAAAGAAGTTATACCCCCCCATACCTCTTTTCATTGGGTAAAAGTTTTCAATCTTATAAAACAACTTGTCCCCTTTTGGACCAGTGGTTAGATAGATCTAAATTAAGGAAAGTGCACCCTCTGCAGGCTACTGAGTAATATTTTAAAAGAAAAATCGTTACAGTGAAGGAGACTGTAAAAATAATGTAGAATGAATAAATAAATGAGTTACATTTCACATTACTGCATTTACAGCTTTCACCATGGATTCAGTAATGACGGAACTAAAGTCAATGAATCCGGTTTGATAATGTATTATAAAAAATATTATTAGGTCATGACAACCGTTTCTTCTTTTCTTCCCTCTTGCCCTCTGTCCCTCCTGCCTTCCTCCTTTCTTTTCTTTTCCCCCTTCCCTCCCTTTTTTCCTTCTTTCCATCTTTTCTTCCTGCCTCATCCTTTTCTTTCTTGCACTCTTTGAATAGCTGAGACACATCGTTTTTTATAAATCCTATGTAAAAACAGAAGCCACAGGGTCAAATTCAACTTTGAGATGTATGCTGCTTATTTCTATACAATATTTTTATGAGGTTAATACTTTGTTCATGTTTCTAAGCTCAACCTCGAAGACAAGGTCAGGAAACAATAAAACCACAAACACTCACCAACTCTAAACTTACAGTGTCAAGTACATAATGGCAAGCAGCCTTCAACTTGGGAAAGATTTATCTTCCCAAAGTCATTTGATATGCTGGTTGTTTCAAACTGGCAGTCTATCTCATTTTTTCCTGGACAAGTTTACAAATGTACAGATACACATTAATCTGTAATAAGACAGACCACTAACTACACCATTATTTCTACTCTACCAAACAGTAATATATATAACAGTATTTTTATGGGAAAAGACAAATATAAGGCCCAACGTGGGATCTCAGGAGCCCATCCTCCTTTCCCCAGGAAGTGAGCAGCCTTCCCCAGCTTCTTGATTTAGGAATGAGGTGCCTCTGGGAGACCCGTGTTAGATTCCCTAGCACCAGCCTCTTGTTAGCTTTTTTGTTGCCGGAAAAAGGGAAGCTAACTCACTAGGACGGTCACACCTCAAGATTTCCAAACTGGAAAATGAAGGAAACAAATGAAACTTCTCATCATCATGAGATGAGAGAAAGCAGGACCACAAAAGGTGGGCTGTCCCTGTCTTATTGCGCGCGCGTGCACACACACACACACACACACACACACACACTTTTGCCTGTATCACCAAAACTCATTTCATAAATCCGTCCAGGCTAAGACTTCCTGTAATGGTAATAATTTGGCTTTGGTAGCCTCAAAAAATGTAGCATTGATATTATGGAATATCCTTCCTATTTGCACTTTTATTTGCAGCAGTTTATTTTTAAACCAATTTAATTCTTTTTAACCTATCAAAACTAGCATGGTTAAATTAAACTTTTCAGGGTGTGAAATAACTTAAGGAGAGTTTCTGAGAAGGAGCTTGAAAGAATCCAGAAGTTATATGTATTCCTTACACATAATTCAAAACATGATGAAAGTGTAACGCTCGCCTGCAAACTTGTGTACTTTTTTGTCAAATACAGTTTATGTGTTTTAAAATAAACACTTGCAGGAGAGCACAACACAGAATGATAGGATTTATTAGTTGTTGTTACTTATGCTTATGTTTAAACTTCATAATCAAGAATGTGTAGAACAGCCTAAATTGTGTGCCTATATTTAAGCTTCACATCTCATAGTTAAACTGCTGAAAAAGCATCTATTTTTTACCAGAGTTATTAGAATATAAGTGAAATATTTTTCAGAACTCTGCTCTATCCTGAGTGCACTGTCTGGAAATTCAGCACTTTTGAGAAATATGGGCACTATTTAACACATAATAGTTCAATAGAGAAGCTCTTACCGACTCTAATAACTTAGGAGATTAAAACAAAACCAGAATTCCCCTCGTAAGCATGTTAGTTTTCACTCTAACCTCTAAGAGTCCAGGTTTGATGTAAAGAAACCCCTTAATCAGTGTCTTACAGCATGGTGGTTAAGACAATGGGCTTTGCAATGAAGCCCGGAGAAATCCTGCACAATCCTTTAGGAGCTGTGTGGCCTAAGACAGGTGTCTTAACCTCTCCATGCTTCAGCTTCCTGATCCCAAAACTGGAGTTAACTGAAGACCTACCATGTGCCAAACACTGTTTTAAGAGCTGGGAACAGTCATAAAGAACATGTTTGGTCCAAATTCTCAGGAAGATTACATTCCTACTGGTGAAGAGAGAGATTTTTACAAATTAATTAACATGAAAATTTTCAGGGTCTATTACTAGGTGTTATTAAGAAAACTGTGATGTGAATGAGGTATTGATAAGTTTCTTTAGACAGAGTTGTCAAGGAAACCCTCTCTGGGAGGTGAGATTTAATCTGGGGCCTGAATAACAAGGAGAAGTCATCCATGTTGAGGTCTGGGAGGAGAGCTGTCCAGGCAGAGGGAACTGCTGGTGGAAAGCTCTAAGGAGGAAATGAGCTTGGCATGTTTCAAGAACAAAACAAGGCAGAGTGGGTGGAAAAAGAGCAGGACATGAGGTAGAGGGGGTTAGATCCTGCTGGGTGTTAGAGGCCTTGGTATAGAGCTTGTTTTTATTGAAAGTTCAGTGGGAAGGCATTAAAGAGTTTGCACCAGGGTGGCTGTGAAGATGAAATTACAGAACGCATGGGAAGGGCTCAGCACAAAGGAACACATGGCACAGGGAATACTCAACAAGGAGTTATGTCATCAGAATTATTGTTATTCCATAAACTTTAACATACTTGTATAATGCCGTAAGTGAAGTCCAACGTTTTTATTCTTGTGAAATTCAGGGTCAAGTTATTACGATGTTAATAAATGAGGACAGAGCCCAAGATGAAGATGGGCATCAACTGCCAATCCCCACAAAGCCAGATTCTCTTGATTGTGGGGCATGTTTTTCTGTATTATCTTTCTCATCGTCATTATCATCGATGAAATTGAGGTCAAATCTTAAGACAGCACTAGTCACCATTCTTGATTTTTGACATCTGGAGCAACAAGGCAACCTGCCTATGATGAAATGAATCTGAAGGAACAATCCTAAAAATGCTGTGGTCACGATGAAATGACATAAACAGTCCTTAATTTTCCTTAGAGCATCACTGGGTGACTTTCTTTCCCAGGCTCGGTGAGAACTCTTCCACCCACTTCCCAGAGCTGGTGGGAAGCAAACACTTACTGGCCCAGGAAGACTAAGAAGTCCATCTCAAGTTAGAGCTCACGTGGGTGCAATCATCTGTCCCTTCTCTTTCTGTGAGAATGCCATATAAAGCAATCCTTACTCCGCGGATCATTTAGTTTACTAAATCATGGTTTATTTTTTCCTCAGGATATCACATGCTATTTTAGAGTCACTTTTCAAAAGGGTTGAAATGACTTGGCTCAAGATTGGTTTTGTATTAAGGGAAAGAACTGGTGTCCCAGAGTTTCAATCAGCACCTTAACGAACAGGCAACTGACCTCCTGCAGACTGCCCAGAGGTTGGCAACAGCAAGAGTTAGCGAAGAGAGTCCAGAGGGCATCTCTCTCTCCTGCTTTTCTACATTTTTTTCTACAGTATTTTCAATGAAAACAGGACTACAGTTGACAGTCTTATAGAAAGGGCTCAGAGCAGGGCTAGCATATATTAAGACCTGTCTCCACATCCCACATCACCAATGAAGTGGCAATGATCTGGGCTGCCTGGTCACTTTGCATGGAAGTAATTTAGCTACCTGTGTTCTTTCACAGAGAGTGATAAAGAGTTATGATTCTGCATCAAAGCCGTCACAACGTTGCTTCAAACAACACAATTACCATGTCATTAGCATTCGATTAATATTAAATATACTAGCATTTTCGTCATATATTATAATGGAGGATTGAGATTTTCTCTACAAATGAATTTTCCAGACAAGTGAAGCACCACCCCGTCAAGAACCAACAGATGTTTTAAAAAATTAAATCATTTTTGATAGAATTTAAATGTAGTTGACATGTTCAATGACTGCTTAAACAAGATTCATCGTTTTGTTTATTCATAGCCAACGATCACTTTAAGTGTAATGCAGTGATTCGGGCAACAGCTTCACTGAATAGCCCCAATTGCGCTTCTCCAGTTCTTCACGTCTCCTTGCAGCGTGTCAGGCCCTTGTCTGTCTGGATATTATCTGTCTCTTCTTGCTAATATCCGTGGGTCTGACTGTTGCCTTGTGCATTCCCATACCTGTTCTCATTTGCTCTGTGTGAGAAATCAGACTATAAAGCTTATGGGAATTAGTGGCATTATTTTACAATTTTCAGTGCTAAAGGCCCCAGGTAAGGGCCTAATAGTCTTTCCCTATCTCAAATGAGAAGAAAGTGCATGGACTTGAAGACAGGCATTTTCCTTGCTAGCTTCTTTTTTACCTTTGTAATTTTTTTGGCAGTTGGAGAGTCATCTTGAGATAAGTGACTGTGTATTATTACATTTTTTTCTAAACATATTCCCTTGTATCTCTTATTTCTAAATAAATTTTCTTATTCATCTCTGAAAGTTGTTGTTAGGCTATGTTTTCCTAAGTTGTCAAAAATCCCTGTAAGGGGGTAAAAAGATCTTTCAGGGGGATTTTTCACAGCCATTACCCTTTTTCGTCTCCAGGATTCCTGATGTGATGCAACTTTCACCTCAGTGGTGCAACTGGGCATAGTCAGAAGACTGAACATCTATTAAGAAACAGAAAACAGAACAGCTAAATCAAATAGCAATGAGAAAATGTAATTGTCAACCACTAGCCAACCACTACATAAATAGATCCTTCCTTAATTTTATTCCCCTGAGACTAATGACTGATCCTAATGAAAATCCTAGTGGAAATCATTGTAATAAAAATAGCTGAAAATTAAGAATAGGACCAGTGAGAATGACGATGGCTGATAAGCCCTTGAACCACCAAGCATCTTCACTAATCCAACCACAAAAATAAGTACTGGCTCATGGGCTGAGTACCTAAAAGAAATCAGGGACCATCTTATACAAATCAATTAGTATGTTTAACTTAAGGAAGAAAACATCTGCAATGATCCTTTATTCTCCTCATTGTTTTTAATGGAATCAATGTACAGTGATGTAAGACCGTCTGCAGCTTGTTGTGCTACTTACAGTGGTTGTGTTTCTAGAAAAAATTGCAAATTCCTCTTCCTAAATTTATGAAAAAGGGGCTTCTAACTGCTTTAATCATCCCCAAACCATCTGTAAATTTATAAACTAGCATTTTAAAAAATGTATTTATACCCCACCTCATTCCAAAGGATTTGATATGGCTTATAAAAACAAATAAAATCAATAAGGATTTTTTTTGAGATAGTCCAGGAAAAATAAGAAACAAGAAAATAATAAAACCAAACAGTGAGTAATATATAGAAATGTCACACTATAGTCCTATATATTTGGTAGAGCTGGACTACACATTTGGCTCAAAGTTTCTAGAAGTTTAAGAGAGAAACAAAAAGGTTGTAAGATTATAGAGGTCATAACTTTTTTTTTTTAAGTGGTTGAATGATGGGGTCAGGGTTCCCCACAGGTCCTACAAAAAAGATACCATGCAATGAAATGCTTGACATCCACAAAAACAGGCCTAGAGTAGAGATAGCAGTCCATCACATCTGGCTGTTTCTTTCACTATCCTGTTATAAGATTATGGCATGATACCAAAATACAATTGGTCAAACTCTGTTCCCCAAAGAACTACAACACCGATGGTCTGGCTTGATCCACTTACCCAAATGAGAGTGTACTCTATGGCATACAGGGCATTTCCCTCAAACATACACTTTTTCAGTTAGGCTTTTGATTAAGATTGGATAAGAGATGGTTAAAAGTTATATTCTCAAACTAGAATACAGGGTGCAGATATTCTGTGTAGTAGAGTAAGGCAGAGAAAACTGACCAGGGTAAACACCTAAATACCTTTTAAAAAGGACCAATATTGTGCCTTCAAAAAATTTCTGAATTCATTTCAAATATAAATGGAGGAGACACGAAAGCTCTACAACAGAAAAAAATGACTACATTAATTTTTAGCATGAATCTTTTCAATATAGATATTACCAGTCACTCACTCTAGCTCAACAAAAACAAACAAACCTCAGCAAAATACCAAAAGAAAATTTTAATTTAATTTAATTTAATATTGCTTTCTAATGAATCCTACAAGGTCAATTGGTCCCAATATTTTCCTAAGATAACTTGCTGAGTGAAACTGTTGAATACAAAGCAAACGAATATTGGACAACTCTTGCCAAAGGAGATTGGGGTTTGAGTGGCTATGGTGGATTGACTGCACTGTTGTCCTTCTTTTTCGTGCTTCCTTTTTCCTGTAGTTTTTGATACTGCTCTCTGATACATACCACACTGACTCTGGGCTTGGCCATGTGACCTGCTTTGCCCAATAGGACAGTAGCAAATTTGACAAGGTCCTTGAGCATTTCTGCTTGTTCTCTTGGAATCCTCCACTTCCATGAGGACCAGCCCATGAGGACTAGCCTGCTGGAGGATGAGACCATGTGAGGCGCCCAGCCTACCCACCAGCTGACTGCAGATACTTAAGCAATTCCTGCCTAATAAAGCAAAGCTTGGCCAGATCAGCCAAAGTGCCCAACCAGCCCTAGGCTTGTGAGAAATACTAATAAGTGGCTGTCGTTTAAAGCCACTGAATTTTGGAGTGGTTTGTGAATGCTGACACAGCATTTGCTAACAGCTCCACTGCCTAAATTTAAGCCATTTCTTTATGTAATATTAGAAAATAGGACCAAGAGCTGGTAAAGTCATTCCTAGAGCTTGATAATATTAGTAAATAAAACTTACTATTTTTGCTCTCAGCAGGAGTAGGGAGGGATTGAATTAGGTCATCCAAAAGTAATACTGAATATTAAGAAACAAATAAAAAGAAAGGGGGTAGTCAAAACATCCCTGTTTTACTCATCTTGAAATAATTACTTAATTGATCAGGAGACTGTTCTTCCAAACCCAGATCTTTGCTGGTGTTAACATGCAAATGCTATACAGCAGCCCCCGCCCCCTGCCCTTGTCCACAGTGGATGTGTTCCAAGACCCCAAGTGGATGTCTGAAACTATGGCTAACACTGAACCTTATATATATTGTATGTACCTATACACGCATACATACATACATATCTACGATAAAGTTTAATTTATAAATTAGGCACCGTAAGAGATTAACAACAATAACTAATAATAAAATAGAACAATTCTAAAATATACTGTAATAAGTTATGTAAATGTTGCCCCTAACTCAAAATATCTTATTATACTGTACTCATCCTTCTTGTGATGTGAGATGATACAATACCTATGTGATAAGATGAAGTAAATGACATGGGCATTGCGATGTAGCATTAGGCTGCCATAAGGGTTACTTAAACACGAACACTGTAATACTGTGACAACAGACCTGATAACTGAGACTAAGTGACTAGTGGGTGGGGAGCGTCTACAGTGTGGAGACCCTGGACAAAGGGATGGTTCACATCCCAGGCAGGATGGAGCAGGACGGCATGAAATTTCATCATGCTACATCGGAGATCTTGCACTCAGCAGGATGGTGGCTGCCTCCAAACCAAGATAAGAGGCCTCATAATGGAACTGACCTTGTTGGCACCTTGATTTTAGACTTCTCAGCCTCCAAAAAAGAGGGACCAAACACCTTAGATATAAGGCCTCCTGCAGTCAAATGATTAATATACTCAGAATGGATACATGTCAGTTTGCTTGAAGTTTTTAAAGTAAGGCAGTGTAAGAACATTATCTTAAGGCCACAACTACACCATATTAGTAGAGGAATCTTCTTAATGGAAGGGGAGAAACCTCCAGCTAAACAACCAAAAATCGAGACTAGACATACTTGTCATGGCACGAGTGACATCAGCAAATACTGCATCTACCTATATGCACTCAGCCTATATTGCAAGTCTTGTTTCTTGAAACTTGGGAATATTTGAACTGGGCAAAATAACCTTTGAACTGAGCCAAACCAACATTGTCTTACAAACAACTGCTTACAAAACAAACAGGAAAACAGACTCTTGACCACAAGGACTGATCACGGAGTCTCTTTCTGAAGATAGACTGGTAACCAGCCATGTATAGCTAAAGAGGAACTCTGCTTGTTACCACCAATAGAAATTTCTTTTTCTATTCACGTAATTATCCCCTTCCTTTACTCATAGAAACCCTCTTCACCCTGTATTGGGACACTATTTGGGTTTCTCCCTGAATCTGTGCTTCCCTCATTGCAATTATTTTTGATCCCAAATAAATGTTAGTTGCCTCTCATTTGGGCTATTTATTTCCAGATTAACAGAGTCAACCCATTTAAAGTCTAATGACCTCTTTGCTTCTTTTCTACTCCAATTGAGTGCAAAGCAGCAATCACAAGCATGTTTGGGCTTTACACTAAACCATGTCCTCCAATGTGTGATATTCTGAATCCCAGTTGCCTGATTCCCCTGTAATTGTTTCCAAACTCAGAGAGGGAAACAGGAGTTCTCTTAAGCGCCAAGAAATTTGATTATAATTTTTTAAAAAATTATATTTATAAAGAAAAATTGAGATTTTTCACACAAAAAAGAAATTGAATAAGAAGCTGACACAAAGTGAGTCATAAAATCCAAAACCAAATAAAAAGAATCAAATTTTATGGAAAAAATGAAAATAGATGATATAGTAATATGAAATCAATAATACAAAATTGGGGGGGGTAGGGAAGGGAAGAAAAGCCAGAAGATTAAAGATTTAATGGGAGTCCGTAAAATTAAATAAGAATACCAAAAAAATTTAAAACACATAGACATGGCCAAAACATTAAAAAAAAATTCTGAAGCACAGTGGCAAAAAAAAAGAAAGAGGAAAAATAGAAACAAAGTCACTGGAAATAAATGGTGACTGGCTATCAGAGTCCTGATGGCTTAGACATCCCCACCCAGAGCAACAGCGGAGTTCCTCCTGAATATAGGGAGCTGAGGCGCAGGCACCCTCACTCCAGGAAACAGCTAAAGGCCATGTTCTCAGTTGGCACCTAACATGAGAGTCCTGGGCTCTTGAATCAAACTAGCAGAAAACTAGTCTCCTTGGTGTTTTGCAAACTCCCGGGCAAACCCTTTTGGTTACTTTGTAATATTCTCTGGTTTTAGAGCATGTACATCTGCATGAAACGAATAGAGACCACACCTCCCAATTCTTTGGTGTCCTCTTCTGGACACCCATTTGATCATCTATTTGTTTACTCTACAATTATTTATTGAGACTCTCCTCCATGCCATGCCCAGCAGCTGAGATTATAATTTTGTCATTACCACTGTGATCAGTGCTACAAAGGAGAAGTTATGACAATGACTAACAGGGAATGTCTTAGGAATCATTGAAGGCTTTCTAACAAAAGGGTCTTTTTTACTGAAGTAGAACTAACTCAGCCGAAAGGGAGTGGGAGCGCATTCTAGGTAGAGAGAAAGCAGAGGCAAAGGCCCTGACATGGAAGAGGTGAAACAGACAGGGTGAATATTCAGGCTATTGTGAGCAGAAGACAGATTGGAAAGCCAAGGAGAAGACACTTGGGAGATAAGCAGGGACCAAACCTAGGCCTCGAAGCCACATTAAGGATTTGTGTTTATTTTATTTTCTGGGCAAAGATTATTTGGCCTATTATTTGGATCCAGTGGAAATTTTACCCTCTGATTCTATAACTATGAATACAGCTTAACCTAAGCAATACAAAATTAATGAATTTTCATCTAAAAATCATTCTTCTTGGCAATTAAATCAATTCAATTTCTTGATAAATTACCATACACATTTTAATTGATTTCAATTCTTTCCATTTCCTTTTTAATTTATTAAAATTAATTGTAAGATCAATTTTTCATTATAAATTTTCCATGGAAATTTGGTTCACCAATTGTTTCGTCCTCAAGTTTAAATTTCCATGGTCTTTATCAAAATTTGATTCCTTAGTCAGTTTTAATTAAATTTCATCAGGTGTAATTTTTAACCCTTTTCAGTTTTATTTTGGGTTATAAGTAATACTCCCTTTAAGTGGGTAAATAAGTTTTATTTCTTAGCTAATCATGAGAAAAATCTTCAGTTGTTCTATCATTGTTCAAGATTGACCTGTTGCAGTGGTTCTATCATTTCTCAGTCTTAAGACTCCTTACTCTTCAAAATTACTGATATTCTCAGTAGCTTTTATTAATGAGGGTTATAGTTACCAATATTGTTTTCTAAACTAAAACTGGTATTTTTAATGTTAATTTAAAAAATAACAGTAATAAACTCATCACATGACATATTTTATTAAAAATAACTCTTTCAAAAAAAAAGAAAAGCATGGCATTGTTTTACATTTTTGCAAAACTCTTATCTGGTTTAACAGAAGATAACTGGTTTCTCATGCCTTTTACATTCAAACTGTTTTAGTCACACACATTCTGTAACCTCTGGCAAATTTTCCACTGAAACAATGAGAGAACAAATGTCCCAGCATTATTATGAAAATAGTTTGGTCCTGGAGGACCCTGAGAGGTCTTAGCACACTTCAGAGGTCCCCAAACCACTTTGAGAACCGCTGATTTCTTTGAATGCTTCCCAATAGGTGGTTCACATACCATCTGAGGTGGCAAAAAAGCACTTTTTTAATAATTATGTATTTTTTGAGAAAAAAGTGGGAAAAGTTATAACTGATGATAGCCATGACACGTGATTATTCCCCAAGACACACAAAATCTGTCCCAATTGAAAGAAAATAGCAATTTGTTCTGTTCAAGTCAAAGAACAAAAGCGGAGCCAAAACGTTCTGCTTCATGTTTTCTGTATTTTCAACATGAGGGGATTCCTTTCACATTGTGATATAATTCTTTAAAATGCTCCATTACCATTCAGTCTTTTTGAAATCAGCCATGTGTTGATGTGGGAAGACACACCGATCAAGTTTTACGATTCTGGAAGAGTAAAAGGGATTTGTATTTCAAGGCAAAAGCAGAAGAAAAGGAAGATAGATAGAGGTTAAAAATGTGCATTCTGTAGTCAGTCTGGTGTGGGGAGGCATTCTAGCTTTGACATTACTAACTCTGTGATGTCGGACGAATTATCATTTGTAAACTTGTTTCCGCTTCTACCAAATGGAGAAAATAATAGTTAACTCGTAAGATTGGCCATTAGCTATGATACCGCAGGGAAAAGAAATCACACAGAGCCTGGCACATATGAGCACTCAGTGTGTAGTTATCCTCACAGACTAATCATTACTCTCACCTCCCCAGCACTTCTTACTAGCATGACCAAGACAGAGCAGACGCCCAACGATAGATTTTTGCGGATGAGGGCAGATGCCCTGCTTCGGGATAAAAGGCAATACCTGCCCTGATGTTAGGGGAGGGTCTGGAGGATTACCTGAAAATTAATATTAGGAGGAAGGCGAGGCTTCCAGGTCAGAAATGGCAAAAGTATAACGTCCCAACCCCGGAGTCTCGACAGTGGGCACAGTCGGGAGCGAGCCTCAACAACCTGGGCCGCCTGCGCATGCGTAGACTCGAAGACTGAAAGCGCGCTCTACGATCGGTTCGATCGATCGACCTAATCGAGGATCGTCAATTCAGTTCTGGCTGCGGGAACTGCTGTATCTCGCGAGGAGGCCGGGAAAGGGGCAGGTCTAGCAGGAGAGAAACGAGGAGCGTGAGGTCACGGCACGCTGCGTTCCCAGGAGGCTGTGCGTGCCCCTCGCTGCTTCTGGGATCTGGCGGTCCGGCGTGTGAAGGGCTACCTGCTTGCTAGTCATGGCGCTTCATGTCCCCAAGGCCCCGGGCTTTGCCCAGATGCTCAAGGATGGAGCGAAGGTGAGGAATGGAGGAAGGGAGAGTAAGATGGAAGAGTCAGCGTAGCGCTGCGGCGGCCGCAACGAAGGAAAAAGGCCTCCTAAAGGGCCGGGTGTGCCCCCTGCACCCGGATAGCGGTCTAAGGAAGAGAAGATTCCAGAAAGGGAGGTGTTGTCTGGAGGTCTCGGCCACCGACGCCCGCGGGCATTTCTGCCCTTGCCCGATCCTAGGGAGCGTTGAGAGGTCGGAGGCGGCGGGTTAGGGATGAGGCCGCAGGATTCGCTTCCTCCGTTAACTAGCCTAAAACGTGCGTTTTTCCTCCATCCGTAAGACAGGCGGATTAGATTCTCCATCCTTCTAGAGGAGAGGAGAGGAACAAGGGCCAGTTCTTGGCGGCTTCTTTTCAAGAAGAGCCCTCTGAGAAACCGGGCCCTCATTTACTTCGTGAAAGTAGTGCGTTATGGGAGGACAGATAGACAATCCAAATGGGTTCTGGGCCAGACTTAGGTTGGCCACCCTGATGTAAAACGTAGCCCTGGAGGTCTTGCTTTCCTCACCTTTAAATTGAGGGGATTGGACCAAAAGATGGTACCTTTAAGTTGTAACTAGCAGACTTACCTGTGTAATCCACAGGGTAAGTGACATCCTGGCTTCAATAAAACTGCTTTGTTTTATGGCCAGACCTTGAATGTAATTTAAAGAGCATGATTTTAAAAAAATATTTTAATGCATTGCCGATAAATTTGTCTCTTGGGCTGTTCCAATAGTGGTCTTTTTTTGTCCGTCAAATTTCCTGTGTTTAATTAAGGAAATATAGGTCAGCGTGGTTCAATTTCAGGTAACAGTTTTAGGGAACTAGTTTCTTGTGGGCAGGATGCACTTTGGCGTACCATGAGTATAAATAAATATTAGGGTTTAATGTAAATGTTGATGAAACCGCTTTGCTGCAAACTACATCAGCTACTGCTTTATTAAAAAAGTCAGGCTGAAAATTTCGTAGTCTTTTCTGAGGCAGAAATAATGAATGATCAAGCAAAAAGGATAATTTCAAATAATAATAAAGGATATAAACAGCACTATAGTAGAAAATGACAGGAAGGAGCAAAGTCTGCCGCCAAAACAAGATGAGTCCGGATAGCTGGAGCAATTAAATAAGATGTTCACGAAAGAACTCTTAGGTCAGTGCTGAGTGACAAAAGGAACCTGCCAAGATTAAAAGGGAAAGTGTTCCAGGCTGAGGGACCAGTAAGTACAAATACCTTGAGGATGGAATGAGTTTGAGCTGTTAAAACAGAGAGGTGATGGGGCTGAAGCTTACCAAGGGAAGGTGAGAAAAGTAAGAGATGATTTTAGAGGAGATGTAGCTAAGAGCCAGAACGTGTTGTGTCAGGCAGGCCTTGTAGCCCCGAGGAAGGATTTACGATTTATGCTAAGAGTTAATGGGAAAATCATTGAAGGGTTTGATGGGATCTGATTTCTAATCAGAGATGGTTGTTTCTCGGAGAATGGGGGTGAGGTGGGGAAGAAGCAAGAGTGTAAGGCAGGGGATCAGACTGAATGCTATTCCAAGAGTCCACCCCTTCTAAAGTAGTGATTATTAACCTTGTTTGGATCACAATTAGTTTTGTGAATGTAATAAAAGCCACACCTTATGCTCTAGAACAGTATTGTCTGGCAGAACTTTCTGCGACGATGGAATGTCAGCATTGCCCAGTATGGTGTCCATTGGCCACGTGTAGCCACTGGGCACTTGACTGTAGCTAGTGCAATTGAGAAACTGAATTTTTAATATTAATTACATAAAATTGAAATAACCATGTGGCTAATTCCGCTATGTTAGGCAAAGCAGCTCTAGAAAAAGGGTGCCATGAACAGTAGGCTCATGAAACCTATCTGAGATCACAAGTAAATGACGTCTAAAAGAAGTCCAGTATAAAACTTGAGAATTTTAGTACTGTGAGCGATTCATCAATTTTTTTCAATATATACACATTGGAATTGTGTTGCCATTCAAGTCTGTATACTTTAGTCCCTAAGCATTTGAGGGGCAGGTACGTTAAATGTCAATTCCCTGTGAACATAGAACTGTTAGCTTTATAATACTCAGGCTCTAACACAATTAGAAAAGTATTCATACCACATTGCAACTTTTAGTCAGAAAGTACTGATAAAAGGTATTTTTACCTGAAATAAATCACATGCTTTCTCTGATCAATCTTAGCACTTTTCACTACATAAAAAAAAATTTACAGGCTTTATGTTTGAATGTGTAGGTAGGTACTGGTGGTCCCTAAAAATGTCATGCTTTGTTCATTAAACTAGTGAGCAAATTTATGGATCATTTATGAATACCAAGCACCATGCTTTACATACACAAATCTTACTTGATTATCTCAACAGTCCTGTGAGATAGGTACCATTGTTACCCCCGTTTTACAGATGAAGAAAATTACTGTGTTTCACTGTCCTGTCTAATGAGAAGTTCTTTTACAGCATTTTTCAGGATTAGAAGAGGCTGTGTACAGGAACATACAGGCTTGCAAGGAGCTTGCCCAGACGACTCGTACAGCATATGGACCAAATGGTAATTTCTAAATTAATCTTTTAAAAGTTACAATAGTACAGTTTCATGTACTAGCTCTTTCAAACTTACTGTGAGAGCATTATATATAAATTGAATTTTAGCCATCATATAGTATGGCTTTGAAAGTTACTTCATAATTCAATGACACCAGTACAGTGCTTCCAGTTTTTAATCAGCAATTCAGATATCTTTAGAAAAATAGGAATCCAAATGTTACTTTATGGTTCTTTCACCATTGAGACAGTGCCTAATGTTCAATGCTGAACTGTTCCTTTGTATAAAGTGACATGATTTAAGGGAGAAAATTCTCTCTTGCCTGTTACCATCTACTAAATATAATTGATACAGGTTTATGGAGTAAGCAAAACTATACTTTTAAGTAAATTGTTTTGCTCTTTGTACATGTTAATATAATTTATATTTATTGAACAAAAAAGACAACTTTGACATCCTCCCTAGTACCGTGTTTCCCCGAAAGTAAGACCTAGCCAGACAATCAGCTCTAATGCATCTTTTGGAACAAAAATTAAAATGAGACCTGGTCTTATTTTACAATAATGTAAAACCAAGTCTTAAATAATATAATGTAAAACCGGGTCTTGTATTTTTGCTCCAAAAGATGCATTAGAGCTGATTGTCTGGCTCTGTCTTATTTGCGGGGCAACAGGGTAAACATAGGAGATTAGAAAGGAAAGAAATAACAGGGACATGCAATCAGGGAGAGCCATGGGTTAGTGAGATAATCTTAATAGATAATGTGTGTTGAGTTCTGCCAGCGTTATTTTACGAAGTGCATACAAATTTGTATTTCTTGACTAGATTTTCCTGGGTATTTGGAGAAGGATTTGAGTAGTAATGGATTTGTTTTTCTAACTATTATTTTTGAGGAATGAACAAGATGGTTATCAACCACCTGGAGAAGTTGTTTGTGACAAATGATGCAGCAACTATTTTAAGAGAGCTAGAAGTAAGTTATTTCTTTTAAAAAGCCAAGAAATGTTTTGATGACCTCAAAAATTAAGTATATTTTATCATAGAAGAAACCTCATTTCAGATTGGATAATAAGGGACTTTCTTTTTCCAACTTGAAAATTTATTATACATATTTTTCTAATTGTAGAGTTCTCTTTAGGTTTAACATTTTAGCCACTCAAGAAAGTCTACAGTAAGTTATTTATGGAGGGATTTAGTGTGATAAAAGTATATTTGCTAATTAAAAATCATACCCAACTGAATGTGTTGTCTCATTCTATAGTGTGTGACACTGAGGTATGTTGTTCCATAGTACAGAAATAGCAGGTACTTAAAACAGTGGTTTAAAAAAAAAAATCAAAACATTTGTTTGGTTTTGTGAAAATAGAACAGTTATGATGTTTAAATAGAGTCTATAAAATAGATACTGCTAGCCTAGTTATGAGGAAGATCTCGCACCTGAACACATAGACAGTCATTCCTCATTTGCTGCTTTGCAGTTGATGGATGTGTTCAACCTCAGGGAATTTTCCTGAATTTCACTCTTAAAGCACCAGAACTTAATCCATTTAAACTGTAGATATGTTAACATTTCTCTACTTGGATAACAGTATAGTCTTAAAATAATATATTGAACAAAACAAATTAAATTCCACAAGATATTTGTGGTGGGACATGTCATTGTGAATGTCATGTTGTACACTGATGTTCTGAGGAGTTTTTTCCAAGTTTTATGGGAAAACTGTCTTCATAATAAAACTATAGTACTGACATTTTAGTTTTCTCACTGATACCAGTTGTTACTCCTTGCTTGTTTCTAAAAAAGAGGTATCTAAATCCTAAGGAAAAACCACTTAAAATTTTGATACACTTTTAGTAAGAAACATTTTATTTCTCTTTTTTTAAACCACAATTGATACCCCTAAAAATAAGAATATACAGAGGTTGCCAAAAAAATGTATACACATTTTAAGGAAGAAAAAAACTTAAAATTATGCTGACGGTAACCTCTTTGAGCACCTCTTGTAACTGCATAAGTCAAATGTGACTTGTATTCATCTTTAGTTATTGGTATATATTATTACAATTAATACAGTTGTTTCTTAAAATGTGTATACATTTTTGTGGCATGAGATTCATGACCAAGTTAAATTGACTATTTTGGCTCTCCTGGAGCCTTTTTTTAAAAATGCCTAGTAGGTTTTAGTGCTTGGAATCATTTAGTTGTTTTTTGTTTGTTTGTTTGTTTGTTTGATTTAGTAAATAATGTTCTGAACCTATGTGTGGCGATGAACAAAAGAAGGTGCACTTTGAAGTGTTTTCATTTACAGTGATGCATTTGTGCCGATGAGCCTACAGGGACTTGGATTGTCTTCTTAGGACCACACTAAGTAGCACAGAGCAGTGTGATTGAGGGGGGTTACCTGGCCCACAGGGAGATTGGAGTTTGTTAATATAAGAAGAAATGGAAATGAATTGTATAGTTTGCTTTCATTTGCTATTTAAATTCAAACCCTTCTACCAGGTGCAGCATCCTGCTGCGAAAATGATTGTGATGGCATCTCATATGCAAGAGCAAGAAGTTGGAGATGGCACAAACTTTGTTCTGGTGTTTGCTGGAGCTCTTCTGGAATTAGCTGAAGAGCTTCTGAGAATTGGCCTGTCCGTTTCAGAGGCAAGTGTTCATATGCACACAATCCCCCACTGCTTCAAACTGAAATAACAATCATTTATCATAGTAGCTAACATTGAGCAGTTTACTCTCTGCTGGCATTGTGGCACATAACTTTACATGCGGTATTTCATTCTGTCCTTATAAGAACCTTTCGAGTGAGGCCTATTAAAATTAATCCCGTTTTATTTTAGATGAGGAAAGTGAGGCTTAAGTTAGAAATCTCTTGCTCAGGATCTTACAGCTAGTTAGTGGCAGGAAAGATTCAAAGTCGGCTGGTCACCAGAGCCTACACTCTTAATTAGTAGGCTCTGCTGTGACTGTTATTCTGGAAGTAGGCTTTGTTGTTTTATGTTGAAAATAAATATTCATATTCATTGGGTTACCAAAGTAATCGTGTCAGAATTATGTCTTTTTAAGAAATGTTTTTGCTCTTCACATGTAAGGTCATAGAAGGTTATGAAATAGCCTGCAGAAAAGCCCTTGAGATTCTCCCTGGTTTGGTGTGTTGTTCTGCAAAAAATCTTCGCGATGTTGATGAAGTGTCATCTCTACTTCTTACCTCCGTAATGAGTAAACAATATGGTAATGAAGTCTTTCTGGCCAAGCTTATTGCTCAAGCATGTGGTGAGTAAATATTAGTAAATGTAAAGATCAAACGAAAAAAAACTGGCTTAGTGTGATTAAGATATTTTCTCTGTTGTCCCATTATATCTTTTGATATGTCTTGTTTTCTTAACAGTATCTATTTTTCCTGATTCCGGCCATTTCAATGTTGATAACATCAGAGTTTGTAAGATTCTGGTAAGTGTAGAAGATACATTAGTGTTATCTAGATAACACTAATGGTCAGTTGTTGTGGGAAAAAAATTGTGTTAATGTAAACCCAAATTTTATGCCAGGTTGTAGACACTTAGGATTTCCTACCTCTTGAAGCATCATTTATATAACCTTTTGATTTTGCTAGGTTGTAATACTACTGTCTCTTAAATTTAAAAGGGTATTGACATTATCTGCTTGTAGTTACCATTTTTCCATGACAGCTTGAAGGTTGGGAATAATGAATAAACTATTAATTTTTTGCATTTTTCAAATATGCTGAATTACAGTAATAATAAGCTTAGAAGGCAGTTTTGAATGGGATGCAAGTTGTTTTGCTCTACTGTAAAATTTGCTTTAATGTTAATATTGAAGTATATTTTTGACAAAAATTTACATGCTTGATACAGTAAAACCTGTATTTATAGTGGTTTTGTTTTGCACATTGGCATATGATTGTTAATGTGGTTTAGTTTAGCTTGCATAAGTACATTTGCTGTGTGTGTGTGTGTGTGTGTGTATAGATATAAATATATATATATGCTGTTTTTTTCTGACCCTTTCCTATAAAATTGTAAACTTAAGACATGAGAAATTCACTTTTGTTCCCTATTCTGTCCCCCATACTGACAGCTGTTCTGGTACATCAGCAGCAAGTACTTGGTGAATGAGTGGCTTAGAGCAATTATTCTCTGTCTAGTTCTTCCCAGTATACTGAAGGGCCTCTCCTCTCCCCTGCCTCGCAACAGTACCTCATTCCCACAGTAATTCCTGCCCTGAGCTGACTGGTGTGCTTTTACGTCCACCAAGCCACTCATGCGCAGGAGTCACTCACTGCTTTGGTGTATGTATTACTTAATTTAGAAAAGGATATTTTTAGTACATTGCAGAATCAACAACTTAGCCCTAATGTTGTTTTCATGAGCTCACTGATGGTTTTGGCATTCAACTCTTTAGGGCTCTGGTATCCATTCCTCTTCAGTATTGCATGGCATGGTTTTTAAGAAGGAAACTGAAGGTGATGTAACATCTGTCAAAGATGCAAAAATAGCAGTGTACTCTTGTCCTTTTGATGGCATGATAACAGAAACTAAGGTATGTAGACTTCAAAACTTTAAAATTAAAGGTAAAATATGAGGTTGCCCTTTCAGATTTTTTTTTTTTTTTTTTTTTTAAACTTCACCTTGTTTATTTATCCCTCTACAAAATGTAAAACAATTGTCTTTTCTTGTACTCTATTTTAAAGTCAAATAAAAATCTATAAAGCATTTGGTTTTATCAGCACTTCTGCTAATATCGCAACCCGCAGGGGTTCTTAGTTTTGTGGTTGTTTCCCTTTTTTTTAATTTTTATTTATTTATTTATTTTTTTAATTAGTTTCAGGTGCACAAGACAAAGCAAAACTTAGACGTTTATCATTTATATCCCTCACACTGTGTGAACCCCCCTCCCCCATCCACTATCCCTCTGTACGTTCCCAAAACCTCTCACCTTCCCCTTATCCCCACCCCCCCGCCCCTCTAGCAACCCTCTCAGATTGTTTTATGATTCTAAAGTTTTAAGGCGGAGTTTGCTCTCAGTCCAGTGAATAGTACATAATTATTGAAAACTACAGGATCATATCTGTTATTTAAAATCGGGTTTATATTCTTTGTATATCTAATTCAAATACTAAATACTAGAATCTACATGGTGGCAGTATTATTTATATTGTAATATACAGCTCTTGACTTCTAATAGAATTTACACATTCACCAAGTATAATCTCACTGAAGAGAACACAAGTACTTTAGTGCAGTTCATGAAAATTTTTTTTTAAATAATGTTGAGATTCTGTAGCATCCTGTAGGAAAAATATACTAACACAATTTGTAATTGATAAGTTTGTTTCTAAAAATGCATGTTATGAAGTTTGAAGTTTATGTTTATAGGTCATTTTTGATATCAACCTTGGGATTCTTAAATCTGAGTTGTTGGTGGTTTTAAACATTTGACAGATGTGGGTGTAGGGGCTTGGTCCTTTAGTCCACATTTTAGAAAAAGTTGAGAACCACAACATTGTTGTTTTGGTACACTAGTTGACATTGTCAAAAGACATGCCAGGACGCCTGCCCGACATACCTAAAATTAAGGTATTTATCCATCTCTCCCATCAAAGTGCTCATCAGAGAGAAAATGCATCAGTTTGGGGAGTGGGGGGCGTCTAGGAGCAAGCTGAGTTTATTTTCATACAGATTTTGTATTCTGCTTCATAGTACAGGTATATTTATCTTTATATTTTCTCCCAAATCTTTTTAAGTTATTTTTTCAGTAAGGTGCTGTCCTGTGACTTTGAACTTCTAAGTAGTTATAGTTTTAAAGAGCGTGCTTTCTTGTTTCGCTAGGGAACAGTACTGATAAAGACTGCTGAAGAACTGATGAACTTTAGTAAGGGAGAAGAAAATCTTATGGATGCACAAGTTAAAGCCATTGCTGACAGCGGTGCAAATGTCATCGTCACAGGTGGCAAAGTGGCAGACATGGCTCTTCATTATGCAAACAAATACAGCATCATGTTGGTGAGGTAAGAGAGAGCTGCATCATTCTATTAACCTGTATTGTAAATGGCTTCTTGGTAGTGAAACAAATTCTACACACCATGAAGACTGTTATAACACAGATATAGCAAAAGGACCGAACTTAATCGATAGAGGCAGAAAACGCCTCTAATAAACTATTTGAGCTGTGAGCTGAACGGTCAATCAACAGATGTTATTTGAAGAGGGAGAGGGGAAAGCATTCTGGGTAAAAGGAACAGTTTCAGAAACCAAGCACAAGCCTGGTGCACACTGTCAGTGCCAGTGTGGGGTCGGGAGCATTACTTCATGACCACATTTATGAGGCACATTAGACATCCACCCATTGCCACCTCTCCTAGCACCGGATCTAATGTGCAGAATAAATCTGTTCTCTTCCTTGCATAACATGATGATTACCCAAAGCAAAAGTTTTCTACATATTGGAGCTTCCCTGGTGTTTTAGAACTTATAAACACTTGACATCTTAAAGACACTTGAAGTCTCACAATTCTAGAATATCACGAATGCCTGTGTCTGGACTGCACAGTACAATCCAGACCTAATCCGAGCTTAAACCTCTAGGGTTCAAAAAATGTGACTTCAGGATCAGTATAGCGTTTCCTATTTAGTTTTGCATTTTATTCTATCTGATGGAACTAAAGCTTCTATTTAAGGTCTGTTTTTTAATGTTTTGTTGTTGGGTTTTTTTTTGTGTGTTTTTTTTTAAGGCTGAACTCAAAATGGGATCTCAGAAGACTATGTAAAACAGTTGGTGCTACAGCTCTTCCTAGATTGGTATGCATTTTGGACAACATTAGAAGATAATTGAACCTATTTGAATTATTATTACAACAGTCACTTTCTTACAGACTCCTCCTGTTCTGGAAGAAATGGGACATTGTGATAATGTTTACCTTTCAGAAGTTGGAGACACGCAGGTGGTTGTTTTCAAGCATGGTATGTAGTAACTGTACAATATATTTATATAGAAGCGTGGGTATTCATTTTCTTTTACTAATCCCCAGGTATATTTAATTTGACAGAAAAGGAAGATGGTGCCATTTCTACCATAGTGCTTCGAGGCTCTACAGACAATCTGATGGATGATATAGAAAGGGCAGTTGATGATGGTGTTAATACTTTCAAAGTTCTCACAAGGGTCAGTATTAGCAGTAATCTTAATTGAGGAATTGGCAAGGCCTCAAAATCACAGTTGGCAGACTCCTGAACATTGAGAGCTTCAAAATGAATGGCAAAGCATGTTTTTTACTTAAGACTAGATTTATGTATCCATTGCTGATGAATAGTTTTCTAGAATGATCATGCAAAGGAATAAACAGCAAGAGTATTTTTAACATACTGTTTTAAAGGGATAGTTTATGGTTGTTTTTAATTATAATGTACCTTCAGTTGCTTAAGCACTATTTTTAGTGCTACATAGAAATGCAGATAAGGTAACATGCTGTCCCCATTCTTCACTTTGGTCCTCCCTTTTCATATACCAGACACAATGTATAAGATAATTTGCCCAAATCACTCACTACACTTGTGTAAAATTTGTAATTAGAATTTCAGTAACAGGGCCTGACCAGAAACTGGAGGTGGTGAACTGGCATCTGAGAAGATTAGAAAACTGCAAATGGCTTCTTAGTGACTTTTTTTGTTTTTGAACTACATATTGTAGGATAAACGTCTTGTGCCTGGCGGTGGAGCAACAGAAATTGAGTTAGCCAAACAGATCACATCCTACGGAGAGGTATAGCTTTCTTAGTATAAATTGACTTTCTTCGTGTTGCTTGAACAAAATGTAATACTAAACTCATTTTTGTCTTAGACATGTCCTGGACTTGAACAGTATGCCATTAAGAAGTTTGCTGAGGCATTTGAAGCTATTCCCCGGGCACTGTCAGAAAATTCGGGGGTTAAGGCCAATGAAGTAATCTCTAAACTTTATGCAGTACATCAAGAAGGAAATAAAAATGTTGGATTAGATATTGAGGTATTTGAAAAAAACACTACGAACATAAATTGCTTTATTTTGTGAATGTACAACCAAAAAATAGAAGTAGTGAGCATCAGTGAGAAAATGTTTTGAATTGTAAGCACGATTTTTGTAAGTTAGCTGTTAATACATAGTTTGATAGAGATTTTAGTTTTCCTTCTGTTTTAATAACATTTTATAGGGTGTGTAGGGTAGTACTTTTGCCTAGTTATTTTTCTAGCATTAAGGAGCCGTGCATTTTTATATTTGAATATAAACATTTTCCCATAAAACAACGTAAACTGAAAGAATGACAATTGGTGTTGACAGGCTGAAGTTCCTGCTGTAAAGGACATGTTGGAGGCTGGTATTCTAGATACTTACCTGGGGAAATCCTGGGCCATCAAACTGGCCACTAACGCCGCCGTCACTGTCCTTAGGGTGGACCAGGTGAGTGAAAGTGAAACTTTGGGTTTTAAAAATAATTTTCTTATGGTTCAGTAGTACAGTTTCATGGAACTAGAACATAGCACAGTTGTCATTCTACTCAAAGGAGTATTCCTTTACCTTCATCTGAAAGATGCCCAAGTGCCCCTAAAAAACATTTTTATTATTTCCCTGCCTATTGTAGTTTTAAATTGTATTGAATATATTTCAACTCATTTAAAAATGAAGACCTTTCCTGTGAAAGAAACCTTTGCCACTTTTAAACTGGAATAGGTAAAACAAATCTGATTTAGAGTCATAGTTTTCAGACCTTGTTTTAGCCTAAGAACCCCTTATAATCTGGAGAGGAAGTCTAATGTGTAGTATTGCTATGGAAGGACCATAAAGGCCTGAAGCAGGAACTGCACACTGTCAGCTTTAAGGAAAGTGACGCCTTTAGTTGTCTGTGGAGGTGATAGGACCTGGGTATTTAAAATTTTTTTCTGCTATGACAAATTATGCCTTGAGGTACTACTATTAGGTTGGTGCAAAAGTAATTGCGGTTTAAAAGGTTAATAATTGCAAAAACCACAATTACTTTTGCACCAACCTAATAAAAGATCTTAAAGGTATTAAAAATCATAGTATTTCTGCCCCTCCCTTGAGGCAAAGAGGAAAAGTGGTAAAGACTATTCTGGGTTCAGAGGTAAAACAAAATTATAATTTCTCAAGGTGTTTTCTAGTAAACACCTTGGAAAAATGAAACTGATTTTCCTACAAAATTTTATAAGTAACTGTTAAGCAATGAAGTATTTGTAAGTACTTAATAGAAAATTGTAATTGCTAGAGACACAGTTTAAATCCATTAATGCCAAATTAATCTTGGGAGAAGCACTTCATAGGTGGAAACTGGACTTACTCTAAGCACGATAAGGACCTGTTGATGGTAGTTATAGCAACAGATTTCATCTCAGTAAAAGGAACTTTTTTCCTACCTGAAGATGACCAAAAATGGAACTGGATGTTTGTGTACTGGATTTATTAATAGGCTATTTTTATATCAATGTATTAGGTAGTTTTCAGTGGCAGAATATATATATGTATGTATGTGTGTGTGTGTATGTATATATATATATATATGTATTTGAGTTTTTAAATAAAGATAATAGAAACCTAAGGAAATGTTTATTCTAAAAGTTAGTATGTGGCTAAGAATAAAAACGGAAACCAAAAATAGAAAGGGACAGGAGATGCTAAGTAGATTGAAGCATGAGGTAAGCAGAAATTCTGATAGTCGAAGTTCCTTAGAAGGAACTTTTTGAATGTCAATTATCCAAGCAAGACAGTAATTGTCATAAGTGCCTCAGTAACAAAGGTACTTCTGTATTTTGGTTTTAAGCTGGAAGCCTATTTTATCATAGAGGAAGGTATTCATTGTTATGTACTCTGTATGTAAAATAGGTATCCGAAGAGCCCATTTGACTGTATTAACCAATTTTTGTTACAATTAACTTGTTTTTTAAGAAGACAGTTGTACCTAATTTTGTGTAGTATATATTCTGGGAAGGAACTTGCAAATCAAGTTTTGAGCATTGAATAATGTAGGAGGGCTAGGTTAATCTTCGTTCAAATGTTTATTTCACTATAGTTCTCAAATAACTGTCCCAAAATCAACAGCGTCAACATCACCTAAGAACTTGTTAAACATACAAATTCTTGGGCACACCTCAGACTCACTGAATCAGAAACCCTGGGAGGAGGTACAGCAATGTTTTCAATAAGCCCATGGTTATATGATAACCAGCAAAGTTTGAGAACTATTCTAGGTATAAAAATCAAGCTACACTCAGGTTCTAAAATTATACTTAACGCCTTTAATTTGATCTGAACTTAACCCTCAGTTAGTAAAATGGTATTCCAAGAACTTTAGGTTTAGATTTCTTATAGAAGTTTCTGAAAAGGGGTGTGGAATCTTTTGGTGGTGGTAGTAAAGACATCTTACAGCTTGTGTTGCTTTAGACACAAGCCAAAATACAGAAAGATCTTTTAATCATATATTTGGGAAGCATGGAATACTGTTTCCAGTGTTGAGATTCAGAATATATATTAAAGTTTGAGAGTTCTACTTTGAGGAAAGCCAACTAATTTAATTTAGCTTCTCCCGAATTAATTTCAGCCCAAAGCTGCTACCTTCCCCTTTTTCTCCCAAACATAAATCCTTTAAAAATGCTAGTTATACTTAGAAAATGCTGGGTGAGTGCACTGTAGATAAATTAGAGGCTCTGGTGTGTTTGTTACCAGAGACTAGGTACTTGGCGTTTTTGGTTATGAACACACATTTACTGCCACTTGAGTGGTTCTCATGTACAAGTACTAGAAGTTTTCAGTGTTGAATTTAATATATATGTTTATGTATCAACCACTTTAGATTATAATGGCAAAACTGGCAGGTGGACCTAAAGTTCCTAAACCTCAAGGAAATTGGGATAAAGATGATTGGCAAGACGAACCTCATATATAAAATAGCAAATCAGGTGCCAAACTGATCTATGCCAGCGATGCACGCAAATTCAGCTCATTGGTTATGGAAGTGCATGTCTTAGAATGAAGAAAAGCCCTTCACTAATGTGTGTGGATTTTGTTGCCTTAATGTCCGCAAAAGCAGGAAACTCACTGCTGGAAGCTAACTGTATGCTAGTGTCTTACATGCACTCTAAAATAGGTTGCTTCTGTCGAGGTGATGGCTTAATCTTGAATCAGGCTAATAGAAAAATGTTCTTTTTCCTCATTCTGAAGTATGAGTTTGTGGTTTTTGTTTTGCAGATCATCATGGCAAAACCAGCTGGTGGGCCCAAGCCTCCAAGTGGGAAGAAAGACTGGGATGATGACCAAAATGATTGAATGGTTTAGTTTTTACCATAGGTGAAAGCTATAGTTGTAGTAGTACTGTAGGAATTGCCTAGTGTTTTCCAGTTCTTAAATTAAGAAGTGTTTTGTTTGTATCCTCAGCTAGATGGTATAATAAACATGTTGTTACTATCAAAGCCTCCTTGTCTGATGACCACTGTTCCTGGCTTTAAATGACCTGTCTTAATGAAACTAGCTGTGAGACTCGAGGCAAGTCACCCAAGTAATGGGGCCTATTTTCAATGTATCAGGTGGCCAGCTGCCTGCTTTCCTATCTAAGTTTTATGGGAACACAGCCATGCTCATATATTTGCGTATTGTCTACGGCTGCCTTCTATAAGGGAATGGCAAAGTTGAGTAGCCGTGACAGACCAAGTGGCCCACAAAGCCTAAAATACTTACTACCTAGCCCTTTACAGGTAGTCTGTTGACCCTTGGACTAGATTTTGCAGTGTTTTTTCCACAATTCTGGAAATCCTAAGACTATTCAAAGTAACTTGTTTCATTAGCAATGAATGACTTGTTGAATGGCTCATTTGAAATGTAGCAAAGTACAAAGATGCTTGTGATATAACTGAAAAATACACCTCTTGACATATAGAAATTAAGCAAGTCAGTTTTCATAAAGCAGATCTTATTTTTCATTAAGATCATCAGTAAGGAGTTTTGAAAAAGCAAAGAACATTGTAAAAAGTTAAATTACCTGATTTTATGGGACGTGTTGGTTATATAAGGTCCTTGGATAACACTGAAATTTTATAGTTTTAAGTATTTCAAAGGAATTTTGGAAGTGGTATGGCTGACTAGGTCTTAGATAAACTCAACAAGTGTTAACAATACCTCCCCTCTGACTATTAACAAAAAAGAGTCAATGTACATCAAAGAAATTCTAATAGAACCTTAAGGAAGTTTAGATAGGCTTGGTATCCTTATGGCTCTTAGGGTTGCATTCAACTCAAATTGGCTGACTAGGTGAAAAGGAATTTATTAGGTGGACGTTCACAGGCTTTCTCTGGCATGCTGGCATTAGGGGGACCTGGTACCCAGTTACTGAGTCCCACAGGTTTCTACCTTGAGCCAGTTAAGCAAGTGCTGAGTTAGGCCTACACGCCAGCTCATGCACACAGTACGGCATCAGAAGAATTCCAATATTAATATAGCTATGCTTATAAAATTAACACCCTTATAGTGAATTTTCATTCTCTAGACAGTTTGAAACATTTTTTAAAATGTTACCTAGTAGGGTAAGTCAATACAACTTAGGGTTCTAAGTAATAAAACAAGTTTTGGGGATAAGTCAGTTTATTGATGTGTTATAATCCACCACCCAGACATACTAACCACAGAGGACTTACTTCAGAATCCTTCCCAGAAACTGAAAATAGAAATAACCACTATGACACTACAAAGCCAATGTAAATTTATAGGTATTTTTCCCTTCAATATTTCAATAAACATGATTTCTTCTGGCATTTAATTTTAAGTGAACATGATTTACAGTCAGTCTTTACTTCTTTTTTATTACAGCCGTTATAAAAGCCATGAATGTGTTTCCAGAGGAAACACTATGAAATCGTTACAGTATTCTCTCATAAAACAGGAGGTATGCTTGTGAGTTTAGTACTTTAGTGGTGGGCACAGCTTGCACATGTGTATCGCTGATGTGAAACCACTGCCCTTTGGTTGATTCCATTTCAAAATCTGTCAAGGAAATGTAAAAGTAAGTATACATGGAAAGATAACAAGTTCGTTATTTTTTGGTTTTGCCACATATGTGCTGAATACCGGAATTTTGCATGACATCTTACCGTGTGGAATATCACCGTGGAGAACAAGGTTAGAGAGGTGACTGTTTGCTGTTCTTGCCTTGGCATAGGCAGTGTAGTGCCCTGACCGCATGGTACCACTGTGTTCAACCACTCCATATAAGGAATACAGTATCCTTGTGTTTTCTTCAGCAACATTCTTTAAAAATGAACAGAATTCATAAGTTAGTTCTAGTCCCATTTATACAGATACTGTTGACAAACTAAGTAAAGGGTTTCTAACCTTCACTCTGAGAATGCAGAAATGATTCATGAGTCTGAACTTGACTATTTTCTCCCGACCTTGTCTCAGCCTACTGAGTAGTGGCACACACTATTAGAAAGGTGCCACTGCCATTTCCCGCAAGAACCATAAACCAAGTCCACTTGATATAATCAGTTTCCTGTTCTAGAAACAAATAACAGCTTGCGAGAGTTTTCTCATTTAGCCTCGTCTTACCCCCCACCTCTTAATTCTCTACTATTGCCCTGACCTCATCTCCCACTTCAGGAAAACCTAACCAACTACAAGTTGCCCATTCTCAGGAAGACGAAGTAAACTCCCTTTGATTCAGAGATGACACTCCAATTTGGTGTTCTCATCCCAGCCCTTCTGGCCTCCTCTAGGGTCTTAAATCAATTATTTTGATTTTCTTTGTACCTTCAAATTCTAGATTTCCTCTTGGCCTACAAACATACTTAAGTCTCCCAGACTTAAAAAAAAATCTTCATGGATCCACTACTTTCCTTTTTCAACAAAGCCTCTAACATATCTACATGCTTTATCTCCAATATACTCATTTATTTCTCAATTTTCTCATTTCTTTACTGAAGTTACCAACAAGTCTTGAAAATTTTACCATGACCTCTAGACTGTCTAGTCTTTTTCACTGATACTCTTGATGGCACTTGGCCCTTTCCTTGAAACTTGAACACAGAAATGGCATTTACACTAAAGATGAATTCCTGATTACCTTGTATTCAAAACTAATCCAACCAAAGAATTTTTGCCAGTGAAAGTATCCCTTGCCTATGGTGAGAACACAAAAATAACTAATTCACTACCCACCAGCTCTGAAATAACTTGCTTGGAAAATTTTAAATTTGGGAGAAGGGATTTCCATCATTTCAAATGTAGATAAAGATTTTTAATGTTTATACTGAAATACTTGATATGTGAATATATAATAGTTACAACGTTCCCCTGTAAGCTCTAAATCTGCTCATCCTAACTCCCCAAATTCTTCAACATAGAAATTTGCTGAGATCCTTGGTCCTCTTCTAGCTATGCCTCTTCCACTCAGATGCTCGCCGGAGTTTTCTACCTTAGCCACCTCTTCTTTCCCTCTCCATGCTCTACATGAGATCCTCTCCTCTCAGTTTTAACCATCACCAATGTATTTATTTCCAGATTCTCATCTCCAGCCCTAACCTCTGCCCTGGGCCTCGGGGACATCCAGATGCTTTCTAAACGTAACAGCCACATGAATATCTCAAAAATATCGGAAAGTCAGTGTATCTAAAACTGAACTCATCCTTTCTCCACCTCCCAACATGCTCCTCTTCCTGGATTTCCTACCTCAATTTATGGCACTCCCCTCGGCCCATACACCTAGACACTCAGCCAGGCCCTGGGACTCGTGCTCAACTCCTCTTTCTGTGTCACCCTCAGCATCCACTTAAAGGCCCTGACTTATTTTCCAGAGCCAGTTGATCCTAAGCCTGCTTAATTTTACCTCTTGAAATATTCCTTCAATCTCCCCCTCTCCTGCCCTAGTTTAAGCCCTCATCATCTACTGACTGAGTTAAGTCAATACCCTCCTAAATAGTTTCCCTGCCTCTAGTCATTTCCTCCTAAAAATCCAGCCTCCCTCCATGCTTCAGCAAGTAACCCGTGTAATACATCTGGCCATGACCGCGGCTTTCAACTCTTCAGTGGCTCCCCACTGCATACCTAATAAAGCCCACGTTCCTCACCATGATAATCCTCCAAAACCTCATCCCTCTCCCACATCTCTGGCTTCAACTCCCACCGTTCCCCTGTAAGCTCTAAATCTGCTCATCCTGCCAATCCCTGGCACCCACCACACTGCTGCCTTTGCTCCTGCTGTTCCCTCTGCCTGGAAAACATGTTTACTCTTGATTCATCCCACTAACTAGCTGAGACATGGTCCACTTCGCAGAGCCTCCCCTGAACCACCTACATGCTGGGTTAAGTGCACACCACCCCTGAAATAGACCCATCTTAACACAACTATATGGAGTTGAGATTATCCATTAATACACCTGCTCACCTTTAGTTCTGTACCCTCAGCTCCCAAAGCAATGTCTGCCACAATAATGGGGGTTCAAAAAAATGTTGAACTGAAGTAATAAACCTAATGTTCAAAATGATTCATCTCAGATCTTGAAATTATAAAGGTGCAAAAATCAAAGACCCACTCTATTCAGTAATTCTTACCAACTTCACACTTAATGCGAGTTGCTATTGTAGTATTTGATAAGCTCTGATTTCCCTTTAAAGGATTTTCCCAAAAAGACCACTGTTACTTACCTTACATTTAAGGGTACAAAAAGGAGCCAAATCTAAGATTTCCGGAAATTTTATGTGTTTGTTAATTTTGCGTAGGTTAAAACCAGCCTAAAAAAGAGGGGTAGCAGATTAAGATCTTTTCTTGGAAAAGATGTACACATTCAATAAACTAGTCTCACTCCGATGCCCAAAAGAATACCAATATCCAGCGCTAATTCAATCTTCCTAGGCAACTCTCTCTCCCTGATCACTAATTGATTGCAAGTTGGTTTCTTTTTGCTCAGTGTAGCACGCACGTGCACACACACACACCACCCCCACCCCAACACAATGCATTAACAAAGCTGCTCCTGTGAGAAATTTTTTGTTTTTTTTAAACAAAATTCTTGATGTTTCTGCTTAAAGCCATCCAGAAAAGCCAGATTAGACCAGAGATTTTTAAACCTGAGTAATCACAGAATACTTTTCTGTGAAGCGCACATTCCCAGCCTTACACTCTAACCAGGTGCAGTGAGTTGTTCACAGAGACCCACCCAATTAATCAAGCCCATAACAACCATAGGAGGGAAAACGTTCTGAAGGTACTTTGGGAATTTGGAACTGAACTTGAAAATTGTACTGCTCATAGCAAAAGTCTTCCAGGAGAGATGGAGTCACCAAAACAGTGAAAAGCCAAGGTACCAATGTCTTTTTGTCCAATAAGATACCACACACAAGACAAATTTTAAACAAATAAGGGGTACCTGCTGAAATCTCTTTAAATGAAGAGTGAGAACAGGAGGAGCAAGAGAAATCAGCATCTGCTTTTTGGCATTAGTGTAAACATGTTTCTTTTCACCTAAAGAAAGAAAAAAATTTTAGCAGTGTGAAAATCATTTTAGAACTTTAAAGCATTCAGTTGCTATAAAATCACTTCAAACATCTAAAGCAAGGATCAGTAAACTTTCTGGAAAGGACCAGATAAATATTTTTAGCTTTGTGGACCAAGACCAAATCCAGGATATTTTGTAGGTATTCATATATGAGAAAAACTTCCACATATTTTTACTGATGGAATTCAAAAACTAGTAATATTTGAGTATGACAGAAAAGAATGGAATTACTTTTGGAGAAATAACATTTAATTAATTGGGATTCAAAGTTAGTGTTTTCTACCATAAAATCATTTTCAAGTATTCATCTATAAAAAACACTTTTAGCTCAGAGACCATACAGACAACAGGCCAAATTTAGCCTGTGGACTGCAGTTCGCTGAAACCTGCTCTAAACAGAGTTGCTATGAAATTAACATAATTTGCTTTTTGTACTGACATGGAAAGATATTAAAAGCTAGACTTTAAAAATGGATCACCAATTCTAATAAGAATCATTAGGCATCCATGATCTCTCCCTATCCCACTTACCCAAGCTGGGGTAAAAACAAAAAAGAGGAGGAAATTGTATCTTTGTTCCGTATTTGCGGGAGATTGTAAGACAGCCCTGTCCTGCCGGCACCTTGCACTGGGCATGTCACTTTAGCACACTGAAGAATTAAAGTGTGGCTTTCAGGGAAATGAGGGCCATCGCAAACACTGACCAGAGACTGCGGACACAAAGACATAGCCGCTATCTGTTAGGGTCCTGCTGTGGTAACACGCCAGTGGGATGGTTCACCCAACAGGGACAGGGTTCCGAGAGCAAAGTGTCCCACCTTAGCGGCTGTTGGGATGCGACAGAGTACTAGCCCCTTCAATACAGTTCTGCTTACCCATCCTTCCATTACAATATTTACGGAGAAGAGGGGACTTAAGGATGCCATCCAAAGCAGATCCAATGAAACAGGAACACCCACCTATGTCGTGCAGTGTGTGCCCCTGAACACTAACTGTGCTTTCTGGGAAAGAATCTCAGTACCTTTCAGATTTGCCTTTGGTACATTATACTGTCTCCGTGTGCATACTTCACAGAGCAGTTTGTTTGCATCTCGGAGTTTCTCATTCCGGGTGAATTGATACAAACAATGCTGGATTGAACACTCATCAGTACTGAAAGCCTCCCTGTTTGCAAGAGTGCAGAAAGCAGTTTCTGGATCTTCGTTTACAACCTCATACACCTGGGTCCCAGTATGACTGTCATTCAGAAGCTCTATATTTATATCATCAGGTTGAAGAGCAGCATCCAAGTGAAGGTTTTTCAGACCACTGGAAATGTCCACTTCTCCATTGCTCCCTTCTTTCTGGAAGGCACCATTTAGGTTCCCAGCACATTCACTGGGAGAAGATGACAAAATCTCCCCATCATTATCCACGATGACATGTTTCGTATCTACTCTCTCTGCGGATTTTTGATTGTCAGTTACACTTTCTATCCCTTTTTCTTGGCCATTCAAATCTTTCTGATTAACACAATATTCTTTATTTGTAACTTCCTCTTTTGAGATATGGTCAGATTTAATATCCACTTCTCCCTGAGGTGATATTTCAACATCACATTCATTATCTTCAGGATGGTCAACGGTACAGATATCATTTAAATGAAGAAATTTTCCTTGAATTTTTTGTTGCCTTCGCTGATTCTGTGTAGGAAGTACAAAACACTTTTTAAAAAAATTAGAGTGAGAGGAAGAGAAAGAGCGTCCATGTACCACATCAGGTTATCAATCAAAAATAAATAGTTTAGAATAAATAAATAGTTAATGAGAAAGAGTTCACTCCCAGAATTCTAATCCTAAAAGTTTCTTTAGTCTCAGGGATCAAATAAATTATGAAGAGAAGTTCTTCAATTGCAAGCAGGTATAAACCATTACTCACCTTCAAAAAATTATCACTCATGGACAAATAAAAATGTGCAAAACATGGTCTGTGTTCTAAGAGAAGTGATCTAGTCAGAGGAGTAAAACTGTTCAACCCAAGCAGCCAACTATTAAACCATGTGAGGAATCTGACTATATATACGAAAAAGAAGGGAAAATAAACTGAAAACACAAGGATAAACAAGTACAAGGTTGCTTTCCACAAGACAGAGGAAAACAGTCTGGGAAATGAATGGCCCCAAATTAGGGAGAAAGCAAGGAAGCGACATGTACAGCAGACAGTAAAGGACTTTCTCCCCTAAAATCACTTCTTTGCTATTTTCAGCCTATTCCCAATTTGGGTGGGGGTGGGGTGGATTTCATCAAGATTCCTGTTACTGGAATGGCAAAGACTCAAGGGATTAGCATTTTTGGTTATAACTAAAAGGTCATTCCCGTGAGGAAAATCTGTAATAGCAGAAGACTCAAGGGCAGCATAGAGGACACAGGACATAAACATTGTCTGATGTGCTTCAGTTAAAAATACATGAAAGAAAAAGGGGGAAAGAATATAAGTGAATACTTCAAAGTAAAAGAAACACAAATTGCTCTTAAACACAAACATGCTTAACTTCATTTACAATAAAACTACACTAAGTTAATACTGTCCATCTATCAGACTGGAAGAAATCCAGAAGTTTGATAACACTGATGTCAAGATAAGGAGAAACAACAAGTCTCATAAGTTGCTAGTGGGAACAAGTTGGTAGAACCTTTGTGGAGGGCAATTAGGTAATATTTATCGAAACTACAAAAGCAATCCCTCTTCTCACAATGTACCTTACAGATGACATTTGTACAGTCGTGTGCTGCATAACGACACTTAGGTCAACAATGGTTGCACATGGTGGTGGTCTCATCAAATTATAACAGAACTGAAAAATTCCTGTCACCTAGTGATGCTGTAACCATCATAATGTCATAGTACAAACACTGCAAAAATCAAGGCTGTGGCTGAGACGGCGAACAACTTAACGTGGGTGTGGGTGAGTGTGACCTGGAGGAGCTCCTAGAGCTGGTGCCTGAGGAACCAGCCAATGAGGAGTTGAGGGAACTGGAACAGGAACGCATAGCTGAAGAGGCAAGAGTAAAGATAACTGCGGGTGAGGAAAAAGAACCCCCAAGAAATTCAGCAAAGGGTTTAGCAGAAGCTTTTGCAGACCTCACCAAGTTCCTTAGAAAGTTTGAAAACATGGACCCCAACACAGAAAGGTTTTCATTAACAGAGAGAATGTTCATGGTGCATTATCTGCCCCAAGCAAATCAATGATGGAAAAAAGAAACTAACCAAGCAAACCACCATGGACATGTTTCTGAAAAGAGTGATGCATCCTCAAAAAGGGCCTCAGGAAGGTCCCAGAAGAAGATACTGTCATCATAGGAGGGGACAACTCCCTGTGTCACTGCCCCTGAAGACCTTCCCATGGGACCAGACGTGGAGATGGAGGACAGCGATCCTGATGACCCTGACCCTGTTTAGGCCTGGCTAGGGTGTGTATGTCTTAGTTTTTAACAAAAATGTTTAAAAAGTAAAAAAAAAAAAAAAAGTTTTAAAAGTAGAATAAAAGTTTATAGAATAAGGATATAAAGGAAGAAAAGATTTTTATTACAGCTGTACAATGTGTTTGCATTTTAAGTTAAATGTCATTACAAGAGTCAAAACGCTTAAAAACATTTAAAACTTTATAAAGTAAAACTGTTACAGTATGCTAAGGCTAGTTTATTATTAGAGAAAGCAGACAGATTTTTTAAAAAATAAGTTTAGTGCAGCCTAATGTACAGTGTTTATAAAGTTTACGGTAGAGTACCAAAATGTCCTAGACCTTCGCGTTCACTCACCACTTACTGACTCACCCAGAGCAACTTCTGGTCCTGTAAGCTCCATTCATGGTAAGTGCCCTGCACAGGTGAACCATTTTTTATCTTTTATACTGTATTACTATAACATTTCTATGTTTAGATACACAAATACAACTGCCTACAGTATTCAATACCGTTACGTGCTGTACAGGCTTGTAGCCTAGGAGCAATAGGCTGTACCAGGGAGTCTAGGTGTGAAGTAGGCTATGCCATCCAGGTTTGTAGGAGTGCACTCTACGATGTTCGCACAACAACGAAATAGCTTAATGACCAATTCCTCAGAAAGCACCCCTGTCATTAAGTGACACATGACTGTATAGGGCTATTCACGGCAGCACTGGCCATTATAGCAAAAGAACACAAACAACCTAATAAATCAATAGAGAAATAGTTACGTGAACTTGGTACATCTACAAAATGAAATATTATACAGCTGTTAAAAAATAAATCTTTGTGCCCTGAAATGGAAAGATCTCCAATAATCTAATTAAGTAGAAACAAAGGAAAAACAAGGTCCAGAACAATATATATGATTTTTAAAAGGAGGTAAAAACATGACTACCTAATTTGATCATATTTTTCAAAAGAAACTCCAGAATGAAGCATAAACTGATGAAAGTGGTTATCTGTGTCATAAAAGGACAGGGGTGGAAGGTGACTTTTATTATACACCTTTATATATTTTTACATTTTGAATGTCAATGAGTAAACAACTCAAAAATTGTTAAAAATGAACTAAAACATTATTTTAAGTTGTCACAAATAATGTGGGATTAAAAAAACAAACACAACCTTTTCTTTATACTGAAAAGAAATTTCTCTAGAATACTAAATGAATTAATTCTGTAATTGCTAAATGAAAGTGCTGTATATAAAATAAGAGACATGTTTAGCAATGTCATTCAGACTTTAAACTCAATAGTTCAAAATATAAAATTAGAAAAATATGGTTTTGTTCCAAATGACCCACCTTGGCTTGCTTTTTGGCTTGCTTCTTCGCTTTCTTCTGTAAGTGCTTACTTGTTCCTGAAGGAACATCATTTCTCTCTTTTATGTAACTGTCATTATCTTTTTCTTCTTCGCTGTCTTTATCTTCATCCTCCATTGTCTTTTTCAGATTTTTATCATTTATATTTTTCTTACCACTCTTAAAATATGGAGAGAATATGAGCCAAAAATAAAATTTTACAACTACTATTTAGTGAAGAGATTTCATGTTACCTATTTTTCTACTCCTATTTTACACTAGATTTATTTTTCCACAACGTTTGAAAATATATCCAGAATAAAATCCATCTCAAATACTAAAAAGCAATCTTCACATATGAAAAACCAAGTAAACAAACAAAACAGTAAAAAAGGTAACTTCACATGCAAGTATAATAAAAAGAAATATAACAAATTTTATTATGTGGAGTATTACGCTGTGATTATGCCCATTGCTAAATGTACTTTCTGTTTATAAGTGATTTACATGTCCCAATAGAGGTATTTCTTCTTATTCTTTTTTTTTTTTCTTTGCATGTAAATGATAGTTTTAGAGAAAGAGAAAATAAAGTAAATTTGGTAAGGCTTTAACCGCTAAGTAACAATAATTAAAGGGACCCTTAAAATTCATATTAAGTTGAATAATAATTTATTCAATATTCATAACATGTTCTCTTTTTTCCTGCTATTACTGGATAGGAATCAAATTAATATGGCGTAAGACTGAGAAAGTCTCTATTAACATTTATGAACTTAAGAGTGAAAGGATTTGTGGTTAGTCTTTTTTTTTTTTTTTTTTTTTTTTTTTGTGGTTAGTCTTAATGAAGATAAATAGTAACTTTTAATGAGAAGAAAATACTTTCCTATATGTAAACTAATCAAGTTAATATTTACTTCATCCTTTATTCAAATCTTTAAAATTCTTCTATCTCAAATACATTAAGAAAAATTCTCTATGGATTAGTAATGTATAAACTTGGAAAAGGTGACAAGGCTTCCCCCATAAAATCTAACACAGGAAAAAAAAATTTGCTTAAATAAAAGAAACTCAATTGTCTTACCTGATCATCTAAAACTGGTAGAGATAAATCAAGGAAAGATTCATGAACCAAGGAGACCTTAACCAACCAAAAAAGAAAATGTAAAAGGAAGGAAAAAGATTTACTTTAAACATTAATGTAGTAAGATCATGGGGAAATGGAGAGGGGGAGCTAAGTTTTAAAATAAAGGCTTAAGAAAATAAAATGAAAACTATACAGCACTGAGGACTCTGGGTTAGGAGAAATAAAACAAAATATTAAGCTGAATTCTTCCAGATATAAGGAGTGCTCATAGTTCCAGCAAAGAACTATGCATATTTGGGTAGTTCAAAAAAGATGATCTTATGAAACTAGAGGTTTCTGTTTTTAAAAGAAATCAACTTATAGACTGCACTCTATTTAATGAATAAAATCAGCACTACATCCACTTACAGTTCTGCATTCATCACACATGATTGTACTAGTTAGTTCACCACCAAAGATGCGGTCCACAAAACTTGGTACTGATTTTTTCTTTTCATAATCTATAAGGGGAAAAAGTTTATCAATTACCCTTATATAATTAACTCAATAAGCTAAAACTACTTGCTTACCTATCTAACCCTAAAACTTTTTAATTTTCTATCTCAGACTTGTTTTCCTCTATTCATTCCCATAATTTTATTTTTATGCTATAGTCAGTAGCATATATTCTCCACTTTTGAGCGTAACAAAATATAACACAATCACATCTCAGGAAAATGAAAAAAGTTCTTATTCAAGATCTAGTCAGTGGAAAATAAACTGCGCAAGTCAGTGAGACTTTCTTTTTTTTTTTTTTAAATTTATTTTATTAAATTTATTGGGGTGACAATTGTTAGTAAAATTACATAGATTTCAGGTGCTGTGAGACTTTCTGTGTATCACTATTTCCACTAGTAAAATGAGCAGATCGGGCTAGGATGGAGGATATTTTTGCTCACATCCAGCTCTAACATTATAACATTCGGCAGCAAACTTAGGAAAGAATGCATGTAACTTGCTTTGTGAACTCTGAGGCTGAACTCCATTTAAAATCAAAACAAAAAACAAAACAAAAAAAGTGTTTCAGGATAATGTTTCAGACAAAATTCTCTTTTTATTTTCCTGTGTTCCCAGAAATAACCTTGATAAATTTAGTATAAGGTGACATAATTTTACTACCTGGTCACTCCATTTTCTAAATACATGAAATTTATAAGCCTTATTCAAATGATAGAAGTCTATTTATACAGAAACACATTTTATGACAGACAGTGTGAGCAGGAATGATCTCTCCATTACTGGCCAGGCCCTAAGGGGCACCAAAGAGATAGAGTTACTATGTGTTGATTCTAAATTGTGCTTTATAATACAGTAGCCACTAGTCACTTGTGGTCACTTAAATTTAAATTAATAAAAATTAAATAAAAAGTTAGCTCCTCAGTCGCATCAATCACATTTCAAGGGCTCGATAGCCAACGGGTGACTAATAGCTACTGTATGTATCAGACAGAGTCCGTATAGAAGAGTTCCATCATCACAGAAAGTTCTACTGGCCAGATCTATACTTTTTTTTTTTAAATGTCACACAATAATAAGAAAGAAGTGGGCTCGTGATAATAAACCAGCCACTGATAACTCAAGAAAGTATAATTCACCTATCACCACTATTGAGAAGTCTAATGAAAAAAATAAAATTGTGGTGTCATCATAGCTCTATCTTTACAAATTTTACTGTAATATTGCATAACAAGAATATACCAAAAGTCAAATTTTTCCTAAAATATTCCCCGTTGGAATATTGAATAATTTTTTTTTAAATCATTGGTGATAAGGAGAAACTGTACGTTAATAATTAAGGTTTCAAAATACATGTGCCAGTAACTTTCTCCTAAAGTATAAAGGAATTCAATTATAGTGGTTTAATTAAAAAAGTCAGACATTACCTTTAACTTTATTTTTTAGTTCTTCATCCAATTTTTCAGTAGAATTACCAAATGCTTTAAGAATTCCTTTACTCACTCTCTAAAAGTAATAAAATGGATATATGTATAACTATTAAACTTAAAATTTTATAGTTATTTTCCTTAGAAAATATGTACTCAAGTCAAGAAAGTGATCAAGAATTAGCTCTGCAAACTTACTGAATAAAACTTAATAATTCAAAAATCGCATTTTAAAAAATTAATTCAAGGAGCAAAAAATAATTATAAAACAATCACTAAATTGTGAATAAAAGCACTGTCTTATCACTTCAAGATTTTAACCTATTCAAACCAATGCTTTACAAAACATGCTTATCTCCTTTGGAAAGATCACTGAAATATCATGTCCAAGAAGCAGAATAGTTAAATGAGAGCTGTAGGGACAGACTCCAGCACTTAAAGCCCAGCGCCATCATTAGTGGGTGACCTTGAACTAGTTGCTAAACTTTTCTACATCCTAGCTTCAGAATTTATGGAGGGAGAAAAAGATAATATCATCTACCTTATAGAACGGTTGTCCTATCTTTGAGGACTGAGTAAGGTAATTCATATAAAATACTAAGAACAGTGGTTGACATTAAATAGGAGAAAAATAAGTATTAGTTATCACTGTATTATTACTATTAATTATATTCATATCCCCAAATATATTACTTTATATCCTGGCAATTAATAAACATTTAAAAATACAACAAATGTTCCGACTCTTACAAAATGAATATACAGTAAGTCCTCACTTAATGTTGTCAATAGGTCCTGTGACTTTAAGCAAAATAACGTATAAAGAAACCAATTTTGCTGTAGGCTAATTGATATAAACAAGAGTTAAGTTCCTAAGGCAGCTCACCAATGTTATAATGAAACAACATTAAATGAAACGACGTTATTCATTATTCGAGGACTTGCTGTACTTCCTAGATTCAAATAGCTGTTCTAAATCACCTCAGAGTAAGAGTAAAGGGGCGTTACAACTGGGACCTGTTCTGGGAGAGGCATTTCCCAGTACTGGGTGGCCCTCCTGGTAGAAGCCTATACAACAGAATCCTTAGACAATGATGCTGGAAATATGAAACAACAGGAAAAGGAGAATCGTTTCTAATTCTTTTCATTCATTCCAATGATTAAAACATACTGGTTGAAAAAGCTGGTGTAGAAAAGAATCTTAAATACAACAGCCTCAATAACTAGTTTTCATTACTTTAATAACGCTTAATAAATCAAATGGAAGACAAGCTACTGAAGATGGAATTATAAAATACACTGGTCAAAATATGCTAACTTGGTGTTCTTCTGCTCTCATCCCATCCAATAAATAACGAAGCAGCTCCTGGCTGTCTTGCTGCTGATAGCCTTTAAACCGTACTGCTCTACAGAAAAAAAAGAAAGGAAAAAACAAAAGCAGTGATGAGTCGACTAAAATATGAAACTATTTTTACAAAATCTTAGGATCACATCCCAAACCTTGGAGTGTCCTAGTTTCTCAGAATTTCTGGTCAGTCCAACAACGCCCTTGGCAGATTTCATTTTCACATAAAGTGTGGTTTTTTAATCCAAATGAAATAAACAATGCTTTAGTATATGTCCTGGGTCGACTCTAATGCTATTAATTTTTTTCACATAATTTCTCGGCATCTTACGGATGCACTGAAAGCACAATCAAAGTGGATACTCACTTTTTACAGACCTGAGAAAAGAGTTCTCTAGGTGTCACGACTCCCTTTTTGGTCTCTTGCATCTCATTAAGAAACTGGCTCATGGCTAAAGTAAGAGGGCCTGGAGGCTCGAGGTTTATTTCTAAGGGTTCCTGAATATGGGAATTGAAAAAAAAAGAAATCTTCTTCAGTCCAATTTTGGAATCGTTTATTTCAGCAAAATATAACTAGTCGATCTATACTGCCAATGTTCCTAACAGAGCTGTCCATTTAAAAGTTCAAAATGCACGTCAAAAGATGTTAAGTTTCTGGTCATGAACTGTTTTATGAAGACTTCAGTTCTACTGTTTTAAATTTGGATTATTAGGAACTTACTATCTAAAAAGTAAAAGAGCCAAAGCAAAATGTTATTAACAAAAATGGATAAAATTAATTTGGCTACCCAGCATCTAAGTCTCCTGAAAAGATGCTAAAAATAATAATGCACGTCCAGGGCATCACAAATATCAACAATATTCAGAAGAAAGAAGCTACTAGAGCACAGCAGAACATGGCATACACATAGCAAATAAATTTAAAGACGCTTTCTAATTTCTACTGGTCTGAAAATCTTTAACTGGGTAGCCTAAAACAAACAAAAAAGATGAAAATGAGCATCAATGCTTTAAAATAATTTAAAATGTCGAGAGAGGAAAATGAATATTTTCCTTAATATTCAGAGAGGAAAATTACAGATTATAAAGTTTTAAAGTACATACTGTTAGTGCCAAATCAGGTGGTTCGATTTTTACAATTGTTCCAGACATTTTTACTTCTTTTAGTAGTTCTCTAAGCACTGGTGTCTGTGACAAATTCTGGAAGATAGGATGGAAAAGAAAAGGAAAATTATATCAGTTAATATATAGGTAAATCAGTTCATTCAGATATTTTTCAAGTGTCTAGTCTACCAAAACAGAAAATCACTATCAACACTGCAATCTTTATTGTATGTATCTTGGGAAAGAAAAAGTAATGGCATGCTGTGGCCCCCACTTTATTTGGTCATAAATATTTCAGTTCTGAGCTTATTCATCACTCAGAAGGGCATTCTCTCACCACCCCACATGAAGTAGCTACCCTACCACCACTACCATGGTTCTTGCACCACCACTTACCACCACCTGTAACTAGGTACATAATTGTTTCTTCAAGAGCTTCTCCTGTGCTTCCCCCACCCCAGAGCACATTCTATGAGAGCAGGGGTCGTTTTGTTTTGAACCCCACTATACCCTAGTGTATAGCACAGTGTTTTACTGGCATGCAATGTAAACATTTCCTTAAGTTTTCTTTGAAAACACAGAAATAAATTACTTACAGGGAAAAAAACTCAATACTGTAAGTAACAAATATGCAAAAACATCCTATAATATTAGGAAAACACTAAATTATTTTTTAACTTTTTATTTATTTTAAGTGTATTTTTCTAAGCCCCATCGGCTCCAAGTAGTTGTTTCAATCTAGTTGTGGAGGGCGCAGCTCACAGTGGCCCATGTGGGGATCGAACCGGCAACCTTGGTGTTAAGAGCACCGCGCTTTAACCAGCTGAGCTAAACGGCTGCCCAACACTAGACTTTTTAAAGGGTGAAAAAATTAACACTGGCACCTGCATAACTGCATTGAAGAAACATGTATTTCCCAAATTACTGAGTCCTTTCACAGTTATTTGGGAAGTAGAATTCGCAGGAGCATTTTCTTTAGCCATGTTTTCCTTTTTCTCTCTCTCTTGTTCATTTTTACTCTCCTTTTCTAATTTTTTATTTTCAAGTTCAATGTTGCCATTATCTTTTGCTGCTTTAGGGGGAAAAAAAGGAAGGAGAAAAGATTTAGCAAAACATGTAATACAGCCATGCCAAATGCAAAGTTATTCTTGGGACAAAGTACTAGAATTTGTGAATTTTACCTAATATTATTTGCCACCTGTTTGATTTTTAAATGTTTTCCAATAAATATAAGTAAATTACCATCAAGAGAGAATAGCTAATAAATGAAAAATATTCAGAACTGATGTAAGCATTCATTTGACAAATGAAACCAAGCAGGATATGCTTTAGTATAAACCCCTGTTTTATGCATAAGTTTTTGTTTTTTTGTGTGGTTTTTTTTTTTACAAATGAGCATACCTTACCTTGTGAAATTGGAATATAAAGCAAGCAAGGAAAGAATATGGACATGAAAAAATTTTTAATGAATTCTGTGGGTCAAAAACAAATCCTGAGGTTAAGAACAAACAATTCTGGCTCTGCCAAAGATACTTCTATAACCAGGATAGTCTAAGCAAGCTTAATGCTCATGAGGCGTGCTGACCCAATTAATTTAATTATGCATGAAACATACCTGAGAAGTATCCGGCCTTTTGAAGGAGTTACAAGTACTTTACTTTTATATGATCCAAATAAAAGCAAGAAAAGTAAATTAAGTAAAAAAAGTCCATCTTAAGCCCCTGTGCCAGGGTATGGGAACAGGACGTTATTGCCTTGCCTATTACTTATTCCAGACTCTTCATCACATCTGATTAGATAATTTCTCAGATACCCTTCTAATTCTAACACCTTAGAATTATCTATATTCTCTCTGTTCTACATTCTTAACCAAAAAAATAGTTTCATAGTTTGAAACCAATCATAATTAATGTTATTCAGCTACATGTAATGCTAGGCAGTACAGTAAATTAATGTAAATATCAGCAGATATATATAAATCAACATTACAGTAGATATTAGGAAATAACTGGTATTTCTTACCTGCTTTTGGAGTTGCAATGCCAGCTTGTTTTCTGACATAATCAACCACCTGACCCAGTCTGTTTGAGCTACAATACTGGACCTCATCATCACATAGGTAACACCTGTGTCCCAAAAGACCACAGAGGAGAAAAGTGACAAAGTGACAACCAAAAAAGGGGACAAATTATTATTCCTGGAACCCAAAGTGTGTAACCATTACATTATTCTACCAGAGAAACTGAAAATAAAACTATTTTCCATATTAACTCTGGTTTACTGTTAATAAGATTAGCCCAAATTATGGCTACATTTAAATACTGTGAAAAGATCCCAAACATTTTACTGAAATGGCTATTTATAACATTAAAGTGAAAAGTTTTTTCTATACAAAACACAGACCCTGCATCATAAAAATTAACAAATTTTATAACTGACCGATGATGTTCAGTGAACACTTCTCTGTAAGTGGTTTTTAAAGATGTGAAAATTTGTGCTGAATGGTGTTAAAATGTAAGAAATACACATACCAGCCTGACATTTATTTATAAGCAAATTCATTGCCAAAATTTTCCTATATTCTCAGTTTTTCTGGAATTTGTTCTCAGTGTCCCAACTTTTAAACTAAAAACCTACCATATGCTTTATAGTATCACAAGCAAGAAAAAAGGGTGAAGATTCCTAAGTTTTCTACATGACACAATGGTTGTGTTTGTACAATACTAAGCAAAAGCTTTTTATAACACCACATTCTCTAGCCTTCTGATAGTGATGGGATTTAAACAAACACAAAAATTTAAACTTTCTTGCTCCTTAAACATTTCAAATACCTCCACTCTCCAATATTTCAAATAATTTTCAGTCAATGGGCACAGGAGTTGAAACTCACCATACGCTCCACGTATCCAAACTAAGAACCAGACAGTGAGGTTCAGATCTTGGTGTCAAATAGTGCTTCAGAGCGTGCTGCTCCTGCGAAGTTCTGCCGCAGCCCTAGAGAATCACAACCATCAATCTCAAAGCCACACAAATTCACCCAAAGAGGAAAGAACTCATAATCTATAATAAACAAGAAAGTGGCTCAAGAAATTCTGCCATTCTCACAATTTTGAAAATAAAATGTTCGACTCTAAAGAGAGTCTAGATTTTTGTTAAAACTTAAATATGAATAGGCAACTGAAGCCACCTGAGGAAGGTCCTTAGAGAACCATGCACGCAAAGTGCTCTTCGTCTCCCACCTGTCCTTTCCAGTCCGTTAAACCATGCTAATTCAGACTCGCTAGGTCCAGTTTGGACTCTTTAGCAGCTTCCTATATATTTTCCTAACTTCAACCTCGTTCTTCACATGCATATTTTTTCAGTTTACTGTTCCTAAAACAAAGCACTGTTCATATACTCAATTCAAAAATTATAAATTGCTCTTAAACTCCTAATCAACAACCCTGATACCCTCTGACCCCAATCTACCTTTACAGGGTTAGCTCCCGTAATTCACATATTCACAGACCATCTACCAGCTAAACACACTCAGCACCTTCCCAATAGTTTTGTCCCCGTTATGCCACTTGTGTTGGGATCCTTTACCGTTCCTGCCACTGATGGACTCCCACCCAGTCTTCAGGATATTGCTCAAAGGCTATCTCCTCTCAGAAGAACTACGCTTATCCTCCTAGATGACAAAACACATTCTTCCTATAAACACACTCCTATCAAACATGATGTAAATTCCTGGTGGCATTCCTTATTTTCTTCCTTAAAGTTGTTATCGTTTACATCATTTCTCCCTTGGACTATAAATCCTGAAGGCACAAAAACCAAATTAATCTATTATCAAAATAATCTAGCAAATGGATGGAGGTCGGTAAGGATTAATTGAACAAGTAAATGAGAGATTTTTTACCTACAAGATGTATAGGCTTATTCATAAAAGAACATGACCAGATTTCCTGCCTCTAGCTAATTAAATCACTGCTAAGAAATACATCTTCACTGTGTATCTATCTGAACCAGGCCACCAACTACCTTAGACTATAGTACATTAAGTGGTCTTGTTTCTATTGTAGCTAAAAATATACTTTGGAGGGAAAATATTTATCAATGTCTCCTAATTCCTTAACTATGCTATCAAATACTACTCATTTAATTTATCCCATTCAACATTTGATTCTAAAATTAAGGAATTAAATTTGATATTAATTTTGAAAACTATGACGCCATCTGAGACCATTTGAAACAGAATGAGATGAGCTGTCTTAAGACAGCCGTTGAGGTTAACTTGCTAACAGTGCAAAAAATAACTATAGTGGAATAAAAGTTAACAGTTAATATTGATTGATTCTAGGAATTAAGTAGGTAGCAAAATAAATAAAATTTATAATAGGAAATGTATTCTGGAAAATTTGAAACAGCAAAATAAATTCATGCTCCCCAGGTGTATTAAAGAGGTTCAACGGAAACCTTTTAAATACAAATAAATATGTTCTTTGCTAACATATAAATTTAACTGCCTGACCATCATCTCACTATTCACCTATCAGAATGGCTGAAATAAACAACTGTGACAAAACTAAATGCTGGCAAGGATGCATAGAAAGTGGATCACTCATACACTGCTAGTCAGAATATACAATAGTACAGCCATTTTAGAAAACAGTTTGATAGTTTCTTAAAAAACTAAACATTTAATTATCATATGACCCAGCAATTGTGCACTTGGACATTTTCCCCAGAGAAATTAAATTTGAAATTAAAAAACTTGAGAACAGATGTTCATAGCAGCTTTATTCACAATTGCCAAAAAATGGATCAGCCCTGATATCCTGCAAAAGGTAAATAAATAGTGGTACATCTATATCATGGAATACTACTCAAAAATAAAAAAAAAGAAACTATTGATACACACAATTTGGATGAATCTTTGGTGATTATGCTAAGTGAAAAAAAGCCAATCCCAAAAGGCTGTATATTGTACGGTTCTATTTATATAACATGTTTTAAATAACAGAATTTTAGAACTAGAGAACAGAGTTGTGGTTGCCAGGGGCTGGGGGATGGCAGTGGGGAAGTGGGTATGATCAGAAAAGGGGAACATGAGAGATTCATGTCATGTTGGAATTCTTCAGTATCTCAACTATGGTGAATACAGAGTTGACAAAATTGTATGGAACTTAATACACACATATACACATGCACACACACACACAACACACATGCACACACAATCGAAGAAAAGTAAAACTTGCGAGGTCAGATGAAGATTGATAGATTGTATCAATGTTAATATACTGGCTGTGATACACTGTAGTTTAATAAAATATTACCACTGGTAAATTGGTAAAAGTGGGCAAAGTGTACAGAGACATCTCTGTATTATTTTTTATACTGCATATAAATCTATAATTACCTCAATAAAATTTCAATTTAAAAGAAAATGAAAAAAAAAAATGGCTCTGCCTCATCTTCAAGCTTCATGACAGGACTGGCTCATAGCCCAGTTTCCTAACATATAAACCTGACTTGCCACCACTAGGGTGACAAAGAGGTCCTGACCTTTAGTACCATGGCATACTTGTGAGCTGCTCTGCCACCCAGATACCTCCCACCCCTAAGTCCAAGGCATTTCTTCCCGCAGCTGCCAAGAATGTGGCCTCCTGACAGCTCACAGCTCAGTCTGTCCATCCCCAGGAATTAAGGTCAGTGGAAGGGAGCTGCCTTGGCCAAGGTCAGTGGCCTACCCCACTCCCCACGGGCAGCCCAGATCCAGTGATGGGTCTACGCACAAGTACAAAGGCCTACCCCCCTTGCCTCAATGCAGGACATCCCTGAAGGACAGAGTTCATTGTGGCATCAGCTGAGGCCCTGTAGTCCTGCCTCTTTGTTCAGCTTCTCTCTCTGCCTAGTCCTACTTCCCTCCCAGTTTTCCTGGTAAAAATGCAGTGAGAACACACCCCTGTAAACCACCTAAATCTCACAAACCTCAGTCTCAGAATCTGTTCCCCAGGAAACATGACCTATGCCAGCTGGCATCCTACTTACCCATAATCATACTGTACTTAGGTAATGCTTCTAAAGAAGTTCAGAGTTTTATAAAATCCCATGTAGGTCAAAATCTAAGCATACCTGATGGCCACATTTAAGACATAGCCAAACTGAAGGGTTTTCTTCCGTTTCGTCTTCAGCTTTATCTTTTACTTTATTGTCCGTCTTACAATCTTGGCAAATATTCCATTCCACATTCACTAAAGCCTTTTTCAAATTACTTTGTTCCAATCCTTTTCTAAGGTGTCTGCACATAGGTTCTATTAAAACAATAAACGAGTACAGAGGTAAATAAAATATGGCTTTCTTCAGATAATCTTAAAACTTGCTCTTCATTTGAACTTCAAGAATGAATTTATACACAAATTGTTAATCTGAAAACTTAAAATTTTTGCTTCATACTTGAATATAATAAGATGAGGTGAGAAAGATTTTATACAAAATCGAAATTTTGCTTTGTTTTGACATCCTAGACATCACCACCACCACCCCAAATTCACTTCCACTCTTTCTTTTAATTAAGGTCTTTCATCATATTTATTATTCTCTTTATTTTAAAAGGTTTGTAGAGAAAGTCTTTTGTTTAGTCAGCAATACGACTACCGAAGGCCTGGGACTGTGGGAGATGCCAAGGAAATTAAAAATGACCAAGCTACAGAGCTCTTCTCTTAGAGTAGCTCACATTCTGGCAGGAGAGGCAGATAAATAAATAATTGCATATGAATCTCCAAAACATCTTATAGCAGTACAAGAGAAGGCAAAGGTCAATGGAACTTTCACAACTATAGATAGTACAGTCAACAAAAGTTGAACGTCTGTACAGTCTTATAAGATATTAACAGTAATAAAAATTACTGGTAGAAGAACTTACCATGAGCCTGAGAGTGTGCTAAATGATTTACATACATTATCTCACTTCATCCTCACAACCATCCTAGAAGAAAGTCACTGCATGACATCCTCCATGACAGATGAGAAAACTAAGTTTTAGTGCCCAAGGTCACAAAACCACTAAGTGGCTAAGCCAGAATTTGGACTCAAGTCTTTTTCACTTCAAAGCTCACAGTTTAAAGTGTTTTTTACTCAAGGAGCAAAAACAATCTGAAAAGGACATATCCCAGGAACAAAGGCATGTAGGTATAAAATGTAAAAATGCAGGCTATCTCCTCAGAATGGCAGTCACGCATGTGTAAAAACAAACAGCTGGACCTGAGACTGAAAAGGCTTTTGGGACCAGATCGGTAAAGTGCTTTGTAAGCCACTGTAAAGGGCTTCAGTTGTTTCCGGAACCCTGGATGTTAAGAAACTAGTCAAGGGGCATAATTAGCTTTATGTCCAATGAACTTGCACCAAGAGAATGTAAATGCAAATAAGATCATGTAAAAAACTACTAAATCCCAGTAAGTGGTCAAAGAAACACAAACTAAAAAAGAAGATACTCCTTTTCAACTAGAAATCAGCAAAGATTTTTACAAATGATATTATAATTAGTATTAAAAAAGTTCAAGGAACTAGGCCCTTTATTATGCTGCTAGGGGGCCTGCAAGTTAGTAAAACATTTCTGGAAGGCAATTTGGCAATAGAACCAAAAGAGCCTTGAAAATATTTATATTATTTAATAATTCTAATTCTAGGATCTATACTAAGAAGATAAGCGGATACGCGCAGAGATTTAGCTGTAAAAATGTTTACTATCGCTCCATTCATTAACACTGAAAAATTAAAGGTTACCTATATTTATAACAATAGATTTATTACCTAAATAAATCATGAAATACGCACCCATGGTCTTTTATATCAATGGAATAATCATGCCATTAAAATGCTGAAGACTATTAAATGACAGATATAAACAATAAATTGAAATGCAAATTACAGAACAATAATATACACTTTGATCCCAGTTTCACATATTAAATATATGTCCACTTGGGTATATAAACATTGCTTTAAAGGTTCAATTGGGGAAATATACCTAAAGATTCAGAAGAATCATCAATTGGAACAGTTTTTCCCTTTGTCCGTTTCTTTCCCATGTTGGCACTTTATGGATTACTTACTGACACAAAATAACAATCTAGAAAACAAGATAAAGTTAGCTTGACAAAAAAAAAAAAAAAAAGTTTGTTTTATATTTCTCTAAGGAATATAACTCAGCCACATATATTTTGCATGCCTATCATACTTTGTAATTTATAAAGGCCATTCACATACATCATCTGGTTTTCAAGAAAAACTCTGAAGTAGATAGAATAGATAGTATTACTCCTGTGATTCATAGCTCAGGAAACTGATTCTTAGTAAGATTAATAGGTTTTCAATAAATGTAAAGGTCAGGTGAGAACCTAGGTATTCTTATACAGATCTTGAAAAGTCTCAGCACTTTACACTATTTGGAATTCAACTCACTACATAAATGAATGGAATGCTGGTGGCATGTTTAAACCTCAGCTGACTTCCTTTCCCTCTAAACTACCTTTCTTAGTTCTGTGGTCTATGCAAATGAAATTGATAATTTCTCTAAGAAAAATTTAAAATTCTGAAAACAAACTCCTAACAGGAGTTAGAAAATTTTTCAAAATAATTTCAAGGCCAAATACAAAAAGTGATACGCTGTTCTGCATTTTCCACACCACAATTCCCTATGGATATTGACCGAGAAATGACTATAACTGCATTCTCAACTATTTATATTACATTACTGCCAAAATCAGTTGGAATACTATGACAAATCTAGCTGCACATCAACTCTTCACCTCTTTAGTCAACAATTCAAAACCAGCAAATGTGAATAGTGCTGAAAGTACATACAGGTCTACCTAACTTTAAATAATAGCAATAATTTTGAAAAATTGTATTTAACATACATTACAGTAACTTAGTGTCAAAACCACTTAAATTTCTACAATGTTATCTGATCTGGGATGCTTATTAAAATTCTTATTACATAAGTGGAAAGACTTGGAACATATGTTTTGAAACACTTAGCGATTAATTCTGAAACTTAGCTGTCATCCTGCTCTGTCTTAGTCTTAGGAGTATTCCTCTTTTAGCTCCTAATGGGGTAGTGTAACTAAAGGTAATTCAAAAAGGTTTGCATGAAAAATAAGTGCCACATCAAGTAACTGCTAACCATTACAAAGATAATCTAAAATGTAACAAGTTTCCATGTTTACAAAGTAAATGAATAAACAACAAAAGAATACAAAGTATATAGGTACATATAAAACGAGGTATATTTTATATGCTTTTTCTCTTCCCAAGGACAAAACATTTAATTTAATTTATCTTACCCAGAATTGTAGATCTTAGGGGAAAAACAGCACCCACATTCTTCCTTCCAATCAAACTCCCTTTAATCTGTGCTGCGTTTTAATACCAGATATACCTTCCAATAATGCCATTTCCATCACTTCACTCTCTTGATTGAAAGTATTTAACAGTTTTCCAGTCCACACTCCTCAGCCTTGTGCTCATGGTCCTTTATAAATTGTCCCCTATGCTCTGGCAATTCTGACTCTCACTACTTCTCAAAAAGAACCACTAAAGTTTTATATGATGCTTTTCACCTCCAAAGCCCTTTCATAAACATTCTCTCATTTGCTTTTCACAACAACCCTTTAAATAGAGCATTTCACTAAAGGAGGAAACTCAAAAGCAAAATGATGAAAGATCACTGGAGTCAGAGACAGAACTAAAACGGGGGTATTGTCCCCTCCCCCCCCCCCAAAATCACCACTCTTTCCATGCCTATCAAGTCGGTCTCTTGGGTATTCCCCACTCTCAACCACCTCGGCCCCACCTCTATGCCTCTGATCTCTAGCTGGGACATTTTAAATCTGGACATGTATTATTTATTTCTCTATCTGGAATCTAAAGTTCTGGGAGAAAGAAATGGTTTTAGGCATTACTTCTGATTTGGCTACAACACCTAACATAGTGTTAGTACCTAGTAGGTCCTCAAGAAATAATTCTTGCATGGAAATAGGAAAAAAGAATAGTACCTGATGCAAAAGGATGATTACAAGGTGCAAAGGTATGTACATAAGAACGAAGCAACCACGTTCCCGTGAGAAAGAAAAGGGGAAAGGATGAAGTCTGCAGCAGTGAAGACAGCACTAGCGAATCTGGTTTGAGGACTGCAGTAGCCCAGACTCCAAAGGTAAACTTGAAAGACGAATTGTAACTGCTGCAGGCAGAGGACAGACAGTAGGGGAGTCATTTTAATGCTGTGGATAGAGTTCCAATAAATTTTTGACAAGTATGAAGGACGTCTAATGAGTCATGAGAAGAGAGTACTGTGGGTACCATCAGCTATAAAACATCAATGAACCATATTAAGTTTTTCAGGCGATTCTTCAGATGAAAATTAGCTTTAGCCAAATTACTCTTTGCAGGACTCCATACAAAATTCCAACCAAAGCTGGTCTTGCCGGTTCTCATATTAACCCAGTTCCCTACCATCTATGCCCTCCCAGTCTTCCCATGCCTGCTCGGTTCCATTAAAAATGGAAGCGTTTGGAAAACTTTGTCAGCAGGTCTTAAACAGGGCTTTCAGGTTTTGTGCAGATGTATCCTAACCCAGGGTCATTGAATCGGCTAGGTCCTGCTTTTCCTACGACCCACCACTGGGCCGCGGCAGCACACCCAGCGGTAACCCGTAGGGTGCCCCAGTCGCGCGGCGCCCGCCACACCGCCCCTTCCAGTTCAACTGCTCCGCACCCCTGGGAGAACCTCGGGGTCCACCAGGTCGAGAAAGGCGCCACCACCGACAACTCATTGGCCAGCTCCTGGAACTGACAGGACATAAAGCCAATGAGAACGCGGTACCGGGCCGAGGGGTAACGTGCTTAAGGAAGAGGGGCCTTAGATAAGAGAATGCGTTCAGGACAGAAAATTCGGGCTCTCTGAGCACAGGAAGTCATGCGAGCTGTGACTGCGACTCATTGAGATCAGAACTCACCCACGGCGACAGCGCCCATAACTGCATCCCCTAATAGGCCTTTGGGCTGGGCAGCCAGCACTGTCTTCCTCCTGGTGACGAATAAAAAGCGACAGAGCCAAAGCCACAGCGACCACTAGAAAGCAACAACTTCCGGTGCGGGGCATTATGGGAAGTGGCTTTGGCCACAGGGTCTAGAGGCGCTGACGCCAGTTAATCGGCGCCTGCGCGCGGCTGGCCCCGGAAGCGCAGACGCAGCGGCGCACAGGACTGTGGCTGCCATGAGTTCTCCTTAGTGGGATGTACATGCTTCTAAATGCTTCCAACTGTGGGTACCTGGTGGTAGTCAGAGGTTTGGGGTCTCGTGGGGGTTACATTACTCACATTACATCTGAAGTCTGGCTAAGAGGGAAACAGTTAAATTTCATGCAGTTCCCCTAATTCTATCCAATCGACTTCTAAAATTGAGTATGTAAATTGTCTTGGGCTGACCTTGCCGATACAGGGTAAGATGTTCAAACATTTACTGTTTCTTCGTCCAGAATGTGTTTGTGCCAAACCCTCTATGAAGTGAATTAAACATAGGCCTCACTGCCCCGGAGTTTAGTCTTAGACAGAAAACACAATAATCGCTAGGGAGAAAAAGGTGCAGGTGCCAACAGAAAAATAGGCAAGTGATATAAACAAGATAATTCACAATAAAAGAGCAATTGGTCATAAAAGATAGGAAGAAATGTTCATCCTTATTAGTAATCGGATAAAAGTAGGTTAACAACGTTGCCTCCTAACCTGTTGAATTGGTCAGAGTAACGATGGCTAAATTTGGGGGGAAACTGGTTCTCCTGCCCTTTTTGCTGATATTATTCTTTTAAGCTGTCTTCACTCAGCGCACAGGCGTTTTTTGTTTGTTTCTATTCTAGAACACAGCCGTATCTGTTGTACCACCTGCTTCCTCTGCCTGGAACGCTGTTCCCTTTAATCTTCTCTCTTTTGTATCTTCTTGTAATAATGTTCACACCTTGAAAGTCACTTTCTGGTTTGAAATTGGCTGGGCAACCTAAATAACAGCTACCCAATCACTCACCTCATTTTGCTTCTCTGCCTAACAATTACCACGATCTGGTCATTTTCTTTCATATTTACCTATATATTTATTTATCTCCTGTCCCCACCTCCTACATACACAGAAACATGCAAATGTAAGCTCCTTGAGAGATGGGATATCTTTGTCTTGTTCATTGCTGTATCTCTGGTATTGAGAAGTGTCTGGAACATAGTAAGTGCTTAGGGAATACTTACTGAAGAAACAGTCATTGGAAATGAAATGCTGCACAAGAGTGTTCATAGCAGCCTTACTCAAAATAGCCAAAAAACTGGAAATAGCCACATTTTCATCAAAAGAATGGAAAAATTGGTCTCGTCACACAATGGAATACTACTAAGCAATAAAAAGTACAAGAACTTGGATGAATCTCTAAAATGTTCTGAAAGAAGTCTTAAGCAAAAATACTGTATAAGTCCATTCATACGAAATTCTGGAGCAGGCAAATCTAATTACTTTGGGAGAAAAATCAGAACAGTGGTTGCTTCTTGGGAGTTGGGTAGGAACTGACTGGGAAGGAGCGTGAAGATACTTCCTGGGGTTCTGGTATATTCTATGTCTTAATAGGGTTTAAGTTACACAGGTGTATGCATGTGTCAAAACTCAGCAAATACACATTTTTGCCTCAAAAGAAACTGGGAATGATGTTCGGAAAATTTGCCTTCCTTGGCTGATGTTATCTTTTGTCTGCTAGCTTTTTGTTACCCCACGAGAGACTGCATGTGGGGTTCCCTCACGTGAGAGACTGCACGTGAGGCACTGGTTAGCTTTTTGTTCCCTCACATGTGAAGGACTGCATGTGAGGTTTGTCGTAGACTAACTCTGAGTTGGATTTTTGTCTATTTTCCTGCATCAGTAGATGAGGTAGAGAAGTAACTAAGTTATATCGGAATGACGTGACAGGCATGTTGCTAAGCTTTGGAAGGTATTGGGCCGATAGTCCCAGGCAAGAACAGTTAAGTGTTGTTGGTCCGAATGAACTGGCCCTTCGGCCGGATAAGCAATATTCTTATCACAGTAACTGCTGAACCCTCCCGGAACTGGCCATTCCCGGAGCATGAGGCCGGAATAGGGAGCTTGGCTCTAAGGTACATCTGAAAAAATATATAAGACAGACCTCAGTTGGCAGTGTAATTTTGTCATCCATCCTTGGTGATTCTTCATCATTCTAGCATTTCTGGGAACTAGCAAGCAGCCCTGAGAGACGCCTCAGCTTTCCCAACCACAGACGTGACAAGCTTAGCTGCCTGTACTTTCTGTCATTAGCAGCTTGTTTGAATTGCCTTTGTCTTTTGTTATTGCATATTGCTAAATAAACTGATTAGGTATTGCTAAATAAATTAATTAGCCCCTCCCTTCCCCCCCTCCACTCATCATTACAGAAACTAAATTTGAATACTAGTGGTATGCGTGCTGAAGTACTGAGGGAAATGTATGCTAATGTCTGCATAGATGTATGACAAAGCTGGTAGAGTAAAATGTTATGATAGTGTTCAGGTCAGTTTCTTAACCTCAGCACTATGGACATTTTGGACCAGCGAATTCCTTGTTGTAGGGGGATATGCTGTGCTTTGTAGGAAGTTGAGCAGCATCCCATTAGATATCAGAAGCATCCCTCCAGCTGTGGCAACCCAAAATGTCTTCAGACATTACTAAATGTCCCCTGGGGAGCAAAATCGCTCCCCTTCTCTTGAGAGTTGCTCTACTGCTTCACTGTAAAATTCTCTCAACTTTGCTGTGTGCTTGAAATTTTTCCTAAAAGTTGGAGGAAAAAAGCAATGATTTAATGACATTGAAAAATACCTACAAAATACCATGTAGAAGATGCAGCTATAAAGACCTATGTACTAATTTAATTTTTATTTAAAAAAAATCGCAGAGGTTAGCAACAATAACCAACACCAATGAATATCAGTGTTTACAAAATATCTTATTCGGGATTTCTAAAATGAATACGTAACACACACAAAAAAGTGCATTGGGTATATTTCGATTGTGAAGAAAAACATTTCTAATTACTCTCGTGTGCAGTCGCCTTCAAACTGCCCTTTTACTAGCCGGGACAAACTTCTGTGTATGCCCAGGGTCCTTCCTAAAGTCGCCACAGCCACCACCCACGCTCACCCTCTCCCTACTGCCTTGCTACTCAGTGTTGTTCAGGACCGTCAGGATCGCTACAGCGCAGGAAGATTTTAGGAATGTGGAATATAGGACCCCACCGCTACCTACCGATCCCGATCTGCGCTATACAAAGATCCGTAAATGTTTCCTCCGCCAAGTTTGAATTTGAGGAGCGTTCCTTTAAGGGACCATTCCTTGACCCAGGAACCAGTGTTGGCTACACTTATCCCTGACAGTGGCAGCAGCTGGCAAGTGCCAATAGGGTAAAACAGGAACGCGATGGGGCTAAGGAATCCCAGTCGTCCACCGCAACCCGCGACTGACAGGTAGCCGCGCGCGGCTCGCGTTTCCGGGACGAGCGCGCACGCGCCCCGCAGGGCAGGCGCCGTCTCACTTCCCTAGGCCGCCCCGCCGGAGCGCTCTGCACGCTTCCGGTCGTCCTCCGGCTGAGAAGTGAACTGTCCACGCCGCCAGGAGACCCGGGGTTACAGCACCGAGGCGCTCCATGGCTCGAGGTGAGTCTTCTGCCCACTAGATCCCAGTGGGAGGGACCGAGGGTCGCTGCAGCAGCCCGTTCCTCGTCCCCGGAACTCGGCGACGTAGTGGTACCGCCTTCCCACGCGCTGCACACCGCTCATTGGTTAGAACGGGCTTCGCATTTCCTGCCCCCACCATCACCACCAACACCCTTCCCCCTCCAAGGCCTCGGCCATTGTTAGGTGCGAGGGCTCCTGTGCCCGGCGAGGCAGGAGAAAGAACAATTCGGCTCAGGAGACTTGTTTGATTCTATGGTCTTACAGCATTCGCGGAAATCTTGAATCAGAAAATTCTCTTACAGGGTTTTTTCTTAGACTGAAATCTCATCTACAGAAATAATTGGACAAATAAATGGTTTACTTGTGACAACACTCCCATAGTTGTCGCCCCCCCCCCCATGGTGACTTGGTCCCAAATTTCACTGCTTGTTTCGTTTTGTCTTCCAGACCTCCAAACTCTATGGTGTCTTCTCCCAACCTCACTCACTACCTGGGTGATTAAACAGACATGCCTTTAAATAAATGTTGATTACCCCCAAAATTGCATCTCCATCGGGATCTCTCATAAACCCATAACTACATCCAACTGCCTAATGGAAATCTCTACTCACTTAGCTGTCTTTCTAGGCACTGCATTAGTATGTCTAAAACCAAGCTTCAGATTTCTACCATCTTCATGTAAATAAAGGGCAAATCCATCCTTCCACATTCTTAAAGCCTTGGAATCATTTTTACATATCACATATAATTCATTGGTGAATCCTGTTGGTTCTTCGCTTTCTGTATGTCTGGAACGTGACCGTTGTTCACCACGGCCACCACCATGCCCTAATCCAAGACACCTTCATCGCTGCTGGAGTCACTGTAGTGCCTACTTGGTCTTCCTGCTTTCATCCTTGTTCCCCGGCACTGTTCACAGCAGTGAGGGTGGGCCTCTTCATAAGTAAGTCAAACCCTGCCAGTGGCCTTCCATATCCAAAGTTCTGGCGATGCCCTATGAGTTCCAACATAAATTGTTGTGCATTTCCTCTCTAACCTCTCTCCTAAAACCCTGTCCTGGGCTCGGTGTGCACCAGCCACCTGGTCTAGCATCCTCTTACTTCAGGGCCTTTGAATGAGCTGTTCCTTTCGCCTGGAAACTGTCCAGATAAACACATGCTTTCTTCTTCACTGCCTTCAAGTCTCTTCCTTACAGTCACCCTAGTGGATAGGCCTTCCTTGATCACCTTGTGTAAAATTGAACTATTCCCGCACACACACTTGCTCCCTATCCCCTTTAACTTCTTCAGTCTTCTCCATAACAGTTACCCACGGACCATATATATTTGTTTTGTGTTGTCATGGTCTCCTCCCACTAGATTAAATCTCTATGACAGCAGAGTTTTTTTGTACTTTTGTTCGTTGTTATAATCTTAGTGCCGAAGACAATGCTTGACATACAATAGGTGCTCAAGAAACATTGGCTGAATGAATGACCAATAATAATAATAGCAAGCACTTTTATAGCACTTACTCTGTTGCCAAGCACTGTTTTATCCACTTTCCACACATCCTCATGTAATCCTCACAGCAACCCTGTCATTCCCATTTTAGAGATTGCAAGACTGAGAAATTAAGCCACATGTCTAAGGTCACACAGTTGGTAAATGGCACTTGGGCAGTCTGGCAACAGAGTATATACTTAAACTGCTATGATAAAAAAAAAGTAAATTCATTTCCTCTAATAACCATCCAATGAGTTGTTTCCTAGATTCCTCAACTCCAAAACAGAGTAGAAAAGATATTTTTGGAATTTTAATAAGTCCAGGAATTTTAAATGTTTATATGAAGATTTTTTTTAATAACAGCAAATGCTTAACATGCCAATTGAAAATAGTAGGACATGAAATCACTAGTAAACATTGTGTTTAAAGGAGAGAGAAGTGGGTAGCTTTAACAGTTATTTGAAAAAGATTCAAAGTGAAGATGATAGGTAGCCTTGGTAATATTTAAACTACTTAAGTTGGGGTGGCTAGATGACAAAACAGGGATTCCTGATCTGTTCTGTGTAGAGAAGAGCTAGTATCATTAGGTCTGGAAAAAACAAAAAGTGTTCCGGGGTCAGATAGGTTTGGGATGCTACACATACCAAACCCTCTTCTTAGAAATTCATGGTGTATATTGGGATCTAACAATAAAGACTGAAAAGCCACCCACAAAAAGTGTGCCTGTATAATTTATTGTCCAAAAGAGGACAATAGATTAAATCTAGGATAAGCACTAAGTCAGTCAGAATAATAGGATGACCCATGGTCACCCTAAAGAAGCCTGTTGAACTTTGTGTCATTCAGCATTTCAAGAACTTATTGAAACACAAAATGTTTTGTGCAATTTTGTTTTCCCAGTGTGGCATTGACACCCTGGTAAAGTGTTTTAAGGACATCAGTTGAAAACACACTGGAATTAGGAATGATGTGCTTTTGGCATTGATTTATGCTCTGATCAGTAGGGACAGCCCAGTGTGTGCGACAGTGCTTCTTATTTTCCTGATTCATGTCATTTATCTTAATGAAGTCAACACCTCACCACATTTAGTCATTTCTATAATCTTTGATGTGTTTTTGACAGGGTCCATTGTAGCTACTGATTTGTCTGTCACCTGTGAGTAATTCACATTTCTTTTTCAGCAGCAGAACTCCTTTTGCCCTTTAAAAGAACCATACAATGAACTAGCTAAATTGTTGGCCAAATACCATTTTTTGATGGTAAAGAAATGATCCAACCATATTGGATGAAACAAAGAAAACTTGAATAAAGTAGACATGTTCCTAGAGGGCTTGATAATGGATCATCCAAGGCAGCTTTTAGGAAGGGAATGTACTCTCAATGTGTTGGCATTTCATGCTTCTGAGTCTGTGAAACTAACAGCCAGGTGGTGAATTGGGGAAAACTCACCCCACTGGGTAGCTGTCAGCGTCATCAGCTAGCTTGCCTTCCCCTGTGGGAATCTAGCATGGCAGGACTCCTTCCTTTCACATTGCAACACTGTTGCCCGGTCACAGAATATGGGAACTTTTTTCTAATAGATGTCTCTCTTGCTTGTCTCAGTATACATCTGTTAGCTACTGCATACAGTCAGTTTACTGAAAGTGTGGTGTGTGAGTTGATGGATAAACATTAGAGGCAGAGTCCAGGTAGGAGGAGGCAAGGTCCCGGAAGGAAATACACATACACACACACACACTCATACACACTCAACTTTGAAACTTTGAAGAGACTGTTTAATAAAGGGACTATTTACAGAGGTGTAGCCAGGTTGAAAGGAACTATGACTACTCCTAGGCCTGCAAGGCCTGCGGGAGCTGAGGAAGAAGGACTGGCTGCAGAAGATGTGGTCTTTAGCGGGTCACAGCCATTGTCTGAATCCCACCAAAGCAGAGGAGAGTAGTGAAGAAATACTGTGGATTCTTTCTTCTTCCATCCTCCCACTTCCTGCCAGAGCAGTGGCCGAACCCAAGCACAGGAAAGGCAGAGGAGTCAGGTGCTATAGGCTATGGGGTTCAGCTGGCCAGAATCCAAGGCGGGGCAAAGAAGGGCCAAGAATGGGTTTAGGGGACAAACAGAAAGTAACTAGCACACGAGAAAATGGTCCAAATCATGAGCCCCTGAATTAGGCCTTGGTAGTTGGGGTTGGGACAAAGGGACATGTTCAGGCCTATGCTATTTGTCTGTGCTCTCCTGCCTCACAGACCTTTCCTCTCTCTCCCTGCTATGTCCCCTATTCCACTTGTCTAAGTCTTACTCTTCCTTCAAGGCTCAACTCAGATCCTGCCGCCTTCGTCAGATCATACCTAACGGCCCATTTCATTGATTATGCCGTCAGCTAATCCCTGTGATAATACCTAGTCTGATTATTTAACACCTAGTCTTTTTGTCTTCATTGTTCTAGATCTTATCAAATATATGTCCTGACCCTCAAACTAAGTAGAAAGCTCCAGGAAGGAATGATGGATGAAACTCTACGTATAGTAACTGATAGATAAACCGTACCCAAGATGAGAAAGAATTCCATGAAGACACCGTTAACCCAGATAATGGCGTTTGATTGCACAGAGTAAATTCTCTTTGGGAAGGTAAGCCATATTTTCTTTTATAGCGATGGGATTGAGCTCTACTGTTTCTTTTTAGAAGTGTAACCCATCTTTTTTTTCTGATGAATTTAGTACTGCAGGCTAATCACAAAACTTCAGATGACACAGAAGCGTACAAATTGAAAAGTAAAAGTCCTTCCCTTCTTTCTACCCACATTTCACCAACTGTTAATAGTTGTTTCGTTTATCATAGAATGTTTTAATTGTCCCTTCTTTCCTGAAGGATATTTTCACTGACTATAGTATTCTGGGTCAATAGTTCTTTACTTTCAGCACTTGAAAAACAGTATACCTCTTCCTTCCGGCCTCCATAGTATCTGATGAGAAATATCCTCTTATTTGAATTGTTGTCCCTTATAGCTAAGGTTCATGTCTCTCTTGCTGATTTTTTTCTTTGTATTTAGTTGTCAGAAGTTTGACTATGATGTGTCTTGATATGGATTTCTTTGGATTCATCCTGCTTGAGATATGTTCAGCTTCTTGAATCTGTTTATGCTTTTTGAAAAATTTGGGAAGTTTTCAGCCATTATTTTTTCAAGTACTTTTTAAGCTCTCTTCTTTCTCTTCTCCTCTAGGATTCTGATGACATGAATGTTAGATCTTTTGTTATAGTTCCTATATGTCCCTAAACCCTATAGGTCCCTAAAACCTTTTTTGAATGGCACACATAGACATAAAACACCATAAAAAGACAATGCATTAAGATTTTTTGGGGGGTCGGCCCAGTGGCTCAGGCAGTTAGAGCTCCATGCTCCTAACTCCAAAGGCTGCCAATTCGATTCCCACATGGGCCAGTGGGCGCTCAACCACAGGTTGCCAGTTTGATTCCTCGACTCCCGCAAGGGAGTTGAACGGCACCCTCCGCAACTAAGATTGAAAGGACGACTTGACTTGGAAAAAATTTCCCCAATAATAAAGTCCTGTTCCCCTTCCCCAATAAAAAATAAATAAATAAATAAATAAATAAATAAATAAATAAATAAAGGGGGAAAAAAGAGTTTTTTGTTTTTTGTTTTTTTTAAAGAAGGGAACTTTGTAAAAATTTTCAACTACTGTATGGCAACTTTCTGGAAGGCAACTTGGCAATATCTACCAAAATTTCATATGTTGTACCTGTTTTTCTAACAAGCCACCTCTACAGACTTATTCATGAATATACAGTATTTATCAAACGGTATATATAAAAGTAACCTCTGTTATAGAATTGTTCAGATAGTAAAAATGTAGAAGCAACCCAAATGTCCAAGGTAAAAAATGAAATAAATTATGAGATATCTACATGATTAAGTATGACAGTCAACCACTAGAAAGAATGAGATAGATCACCATGTGCTGACAGTGAGTACATCTCCAAAATATAGTTGGGAAGAAGAGTGGAAGTAGGGGAAAAAAAGATATGTATATGTGATACATGTGGATATGGATATATTTTAATTATGTTTATATACCTCACTCTCTACATATATGTATGCATTATACCAGCATATATTTTCCACATGTGTTTATGTACAGTGCTTAAATTTTTGTCTGATTATGAAACATGAAAAACTCTTTGCCTTGGATTGGGGACCTAGGTAGATAGGAGAAGAGAGTATCAGCAGGAAACTATATTTAAAAATTTTCTTCTACTATTTGAATTTTCTAACCTTGTACTTAAAAAAACCTGTTAATAGGAGATACTTGAGCTGTGGAATAATTAGCAGCCTTTATTTTCTCTCTTCACATTCTGGTGTTTAAAAATTAATAAACTTAATATTAAGTTAGGAAAAAAAATTAACTATCATATAACTAAGTTCTCTTATTCTGTTCATTCTAGGTTTTCAAGGTAACCAGTGAAAGCCTCTCCTGGTAATATCACTGATAGGGCTTTTGACTACATACTTAGAGTATTTCAGTGAATTTGCTCATAGTGGTAGGTCAAGATGCCAGATCAACTATCGAGATAGATAGGAATTTGGTGCCTTGTCATTATTAGAGTTTTATTGCTGTCACTGGATTGTCCCACATTTTGGATCCTTAACATATAACATCTTTTACATATATGCTGTGTTTCTCCGAAAATAAGACCTAGGCGAACCATCAGCTCTAATGCATCTTTTGGAGCAAAAATTAATATAAGACCCTATATTATATTATATTTATTATATTATGTTACATTATATTATATTATATTATATTATATTATATTATATTATATTATATTATATTATATTATATTATACATGGTCTTATAGTAAAATAAGACTGGGTCTTGGGTTAATTTTTGCTCCAAAAGATGCATTAGAGCTGATGGTCTGGCTAGGTCTTCTTTTTGGGGAAACATGGTATTACAATATATTACAAAGTGGAATAACGGGGAAAGATACTCTTATTAAATTTCACATTTTATGAAGAAATCATATACATTTTCAATAAGTACCCATATTAATATACTTAGTTTTCCCAACAGTGCATATGTAAATTGTCTTTCTTATTCTTACCTCCTTAGAAACTTACAGGTATCCAAAAATGCTTGAGATTCAACAGGCTGAGGCCCAGCTCTCCGAGTTAGACCTGCTAGCCAGTATGTTCCCTGGTGAGAGTGAGTTCATAGTGAATGACCAGCTGGCTCTAGCAGAACTGAAAGATTGTGTTGAAAAGAGCACAATGGAGGGGCGATCTTCAAAAGTTTACTTTACTATCAATATGAACCTGCACATATCTGAGGAAGCAATGGTAATTCAGTTTTGCTTTTGGAAGAATTAAAACATGTCAAGTTGTAAAACAGCACTTAGGGCATTTTTCTTCTTTTTTGATCAGGCGATGTTTTCTCTGGCCTGTATTCTTCCCTTTAAATACCCTGCAGTTCTGCCTGAAATTACTGTCAGGTATGTTATAGAAACTGGCCAACTTTAGAAGTCAAAATTTATCTGAGAAGAAAAGCAATTGAGTTTGTTTTCTGTTCCAAGAAAATTGATTTAATTTTGTTATCCTCTATCTTTTCCACCAGATCAGTAGTATTAAGTAGATCCCAGCAGACTCAGCTGAACACAGATCTGACCACATACCTGCAAAACAATTGTCTTGGAGATGTCTGTATATTGAATGCCACAGACTGGGTTAAAGAACGTGCCTCTGGCTATGTCAGCAGAGACACCACCCCTTCCCTTGCTCCAGGAAGTACAGTCCAGCCTATCGATCTCATTCTCACGAGACTCTGGATCTATAGCCATCACATCTACAACAAATACAAAAGAAAGGATATTCTAGAGTGGGCGAAGGAGCTTTCCCTGTCTGGGTTCAGCATGCCTGGGAAACCTGGTGTTGTTTGTGTGGAAGGCCCGCAAAGTGCTTGTGAAGAATTCTGGTCAAGGTTTGCTTTCATGAATTTTGTATGCTGTATCAATAATTTTAGTGCTAAACCAGATACTAGAGCTGTACAATAGTATCTCCCTGGGGTTGTATCTTATGAGGATTCAGTGTCAAATCAGTGGGCAGAGTAGAACTCACATGTGGTCAGCATCACTTTCCTCATCTGATAGTGCACACAGGAGACGTTCTGTAAATAGATATTGAATCAAGCCCCTCCGTTTCCATGGAACTAATTTTTCCCTCATCAGTGATGCTGTAAGCTGTGCATACCCTGTGAAACAAGGGAATTTCTAATCTCATTTCTCTACTGATATCCTAAATGAATTTTTGAGAAGTCCCTTTGGGAGTTTGAGGTTCAGCAATTTCCACATTTTGAAAAAGCTGATAGGAGGCAATGGTAATGGCAATGCATGAGTAGATGGGATTACGACCAGAATCATATTTAATTAAAATGAATCCCTGTGAGATAAAAGTAGATTTCTTCACTTCTAGGAAAAGGCATTGATAAACCAGTTTTATAACTTCTATTTTCAGTGCTCTAGAATGCACAACACAGTTTCGAAATTTCTACTTTGAAAAATTTTTTTCAGACTCAGAAAATTAAACTGGAAGAGAATTTTGATTCGCCATCGAGAAGATATTCCCTTTGATGGTACAAATGATGAAATGGGAAGACAAAGAAAATTTTCAGTTTTTGAAGAAAAAGTGTTCAGCGTTAATGGAACCAGAGGAAACCACATGGACTTTGGTCAGCTGTATCAGTTTTTAAATGCCAAGGGATGTGGGGATGTTTTCCAGATGCTCTTCGGTGTAGAAGGACAATGACTGAGCAGTGGCGTAGTTGAAAGTATTTTGTCACTGTTGGCCTTTGATTTTTTTCTCCCCCACTCTTTCTTGAAACATTAATTAATTTTACTTTAGTCCCATGCTAGAATATTGGGGGGGGGGGGGGAGAAAAGGTGGTATAGCTGAAATGCATCTGTTCAAAATATGTCATGATTGAAAACAACTGAATTTTAAATTATAATCTTAAAATTGTTGACAGAAATTTCTTGACATATAAACTACCCATTTTGAAACGAATTAATTTGCCTTGAGTTAGATAATGTTGGTGGTACAACTTGCCATCCATTCCCAACCCCCTTCCCCTTTACCTGCCTTCACTAAAGAACCTGGAAAAGCTAAATACTCATTCTCCGAATCTCTCTTGCAACTAAGGTGGCCTTAGGACACTGCTTTGGCTAGGGAATGTTTGGGAAAATGTTTGCTTTCTTGATTAAAATGATAGATGCAGCTAGGGCACCTCTTCCCCCTCTTTGTGCCACAACACCAAGGTGATGGCTGGAGCTGCAGCAGTCCTTTCAACTATGAAGGAAGGAAGGGCCAAGAGAACCACAGAGATGCCAGGCCCCTATGTTGTTGAGTTTCTGATCCAACACCAGCCCCTGCCTATCCCTACACAGCTTATTATGACATGAAATAAAATGAGTTTTATTTATATTTCTGTCCCTGTTATCAGCAGGTGAAAGCTAGTTTGTCAAACAGATTTTTTCAAAGTTTGAATTTACATCTACTCCAGCCATTTGATACAAATAGGTGAAGTTTTTCGTAAATGGAGTTTGTGGTTCATTTCTACTTTTGTATACCTATGCTCTGCCTCTGCCCCTGGGCTGAGGCATGAGCACAGCTCAGACATTTTAACAGGCCTCAACAGTTCATCAAATTTGTAATTTAGATAATTCATTTTTGGCAAATTGGATTTTGACACTTTTTTTTTAAATTCTGGAAATGGCTTTCTATAAATTTAGTTTCAGCAAATTGACCTAGAGTCAATACACACTACCTAGTTTTTGAGGTCCTTCATAAGCCAGTTTCAAAAGTGCTTATTAAATAACTAATTGCTAGCACACAGGTACTGTGTGTTGGGTATTCCATGAAGAGTCAGACTTGGTCAGAGGAATGAGGTTGAGGGTGGGGAGGGACACAGTGCATTGCTTCTCTTAGTAAAAAAGTTGGAGGCAACCTATGTGCCTATCAATAAATGAATCAGTAAGTACACTATGGCACATATTATTCAGTAAAGTAGAACTCACAAGGCAATGTGGATAGGTCTTAAATATTAGGTGGTGCAAAAGTAATTGTGGTTTAAAAAGTTAAAAATAATTGCAAGAACCACAATTACTTTTGCACCGCCCTAATATAAAGGCAGTTGAACACAAGAATCAGAATGGTATTTACAGCAGTGACTATTGGATCCAAATCTTATATACCTCCTCCGATTCCCACCCTACTGTCCACTCCCCCATTGCATGTAGTTTGCCCTGGAAATGCCAGTGCCTCCTCTGTTGCCACCACACAACCAGCTGTTTATCTAGAGTTTCTGACTCCCCCAGTTACTTCTAGATTTGGATGATATCCCCCACCAGAGGCCAGATGATACACATATTACTTTTAGCAGCACTACTCACCCCTGTTGATGGAACCAAACATGAAATCAATTGAACAAAGGAGAAATAGTCAGCAGCGCCTCAGTACCATGGAGTTGAGTATAAAAGGGTGAGACAACCAGCAAGATATGCTTATGTTCTCTATCTGATTCTGAGAAGGAAAATAAGTAGAGAACTGTGTTTCAAATTTTAAGACTGCCATATTACCCTCTTTCCTAAAACCTGCACGGAACACATGAATGATCTGGGAAAAAAGGAGGGGTGGGGAGAGGATTTAGAGAGAATAGTACCTAAAGCACTACTTCTCAAATTTTAACAAGACCTGGGAATGTTAAAGCATAATCTGATTTGTCCGGAAGTGAGCCTGACAGCCTGCGTTTCTAACAACTGCCTAAATGATGCTGATTGCATTTTAAAAGGTCTAACATTTTGCTAACTCCTTACAGCCACTACCATATCATTATATTGCCACGCCTGTGTGAAAATGTCACTTCCACACACGTGCCAATCTCCTACTCGCTAAGATGGGAACAAATCTCGCTCCGGGAAAGCGAGGAAGGAAGGATTTGGCGCTACGATCCGGTGCTTGGCTGCCTATTGGAAGGAATGACGTCACTCAGGCGCGGCTCTAATTGTGACGTCAACGCCCTTACATAGTTAAGGCCGCGGCAGGAGGCGGGAGCAGAAGTGGGGCTGCGGGCAGGTGGGGTGGGTGGCGGAAGGGGAGGGCCGGGGAAATTGTTCCTGTGAGCCCACTTCCGGCGAGAAGGGCCGGAAGTTGTGGCCCGGCCGTGTCAACCGGGACTGCGGGCACAGTTCGGCTGAGATCGCGACCATGGGCGGGAAGAACAAGCAGCGGACCAAGGGGAACCTGCGGGTGAGTGCGCGGTGGCCTCGCCGACCCGGGAATCCTGGCCTCCCCGCGGCCCCCTCGGCCCCGTGTGCAGCGCGGCCGTGGGGAGGCGCGTGTCTGCGCGCTGAGTGTGACCTCTCTGTTGTGTGCGTACCCCGGCGGGTGGGTTGTCTCTGAGCAGATCGGGCAGTTGTAAGAGAAGGTGTTTCATGCCGGAGCTGTTCCCCTGTCTTACCCCCCGACTCTCACCCCCCCCCACACACTCTTTTCATTAAGAAATGGTTAAGTGTCAGTTTCAACTGGAAGGTTACGCGACCGGGGTAGAGAAGGCGGCATTGGGTACAGGGAGTGGGTGGGAAGCAGAGGGAGCCTGGTGTGCGTGGCCTCTCGGATCGTGTCTCCTTTGCTCACAAACCCACGGTGGCTCCCCGCATCCCTTGGGGTAAAGACCAAAGCCCTTAGGATGCGGGAATACATGATGTGTGATCTGCCCCTCGCCTCTTTTCATCTCCGACCCCATCTTCAACTGCCTCCTGGGTCACTTCGTCCAACCACACTGCCTCTTCACTGAGCCTTGACCTGGCCTGTCAGGCGCCCCCAGGCTCTTCGTTAGGTGTCTCCAAGTTTTGCCGAGACACCTCAGTGAGGTCCCTCATGATCACCCTCTTTTAAATTGCAATCGTCCCCTACTCTCTATTCTCCTGTTCTGCTTTGTTTTACTCCATCGCACTTGTGACTCCTAACATGCTGTGTAATTGACTGTCTCGCTTCATTTACTGTCTTGTTTCACTAGGATGTGATTGTTATGAAGGCAGATGTTATGAAGACAGATGTTTTTATCTGCTACTGGTAGCCTCAGAGCCTAGATCAAGAACTGGCATATAATAGAAGCTCTCTACATTTTAAAAGACCCAAAAGTGGATTAAACCTACATGATTAGGGATGCTATAATAGTATTTTGTATGGTACTAGGTTTGTTATGGCACAACCCAACTTAATGAGGATTCTTTTTCCTGTTTCTGATCCAGTTCTAGTGATATCAGCCCACATTTTTTTTTAGATCTGTCAGTCTGTTTTGGAAGATAATATCAACAACAATAATAGTAGCTTACCTTTTGCCAGTATTATGCTAAGTGCTTGACTTGCATTCTCATTTAAATTTTTATTTAAAAAATTTTCTCAACATTTCATTTTTGATATAGTCCAAACCTAAGGAAAAATTGCAAGAATAGTAGAGCGACAACCCATGTATTCTGGATTCACCAATTGTTAATATTTGGTCACATTTGTCTTTTCTCTCTGTAAATATATGTATTTTGTTGAACCCTATGAGAATTAGTTGCATAAGTTATAACACTTAACTCCTAAATACTTCAGCATGTATATTCAAAAAAGAATGGCATTCTTCTACATAACCATGAGCAATTATAACACACAAAATATTTAACTTCAGTATAATACTAGTAGCTAGTAATATACAGCATTGTATTCAGATTTCTATAATCATCTCAATGTTCTCTATAACATTTTTTGTGTTTTTTCTTTAGATAGAACATTTTAGAAAAACATCCACAATCCTGTCAGGGATCACTCATTCCATTCAGTTATTTAGATCCTGAGACTTTCACAGTGGGTTTCCCGTCCCCCGAAATGGGGGCGTTGCTTTTATGACATGGATAGTTCAGAAGAGTCTAGGCCAATTGTTTTGCTTAATTTAGATTTGTCTAATTGTTCTGTATGATTAGATTCAGGTTACCAGTTTTTGACAGGAATGCCTTATAGGTGATGTGTCTTAGTGCATCACCAGGGGCACATGATACCTGTTTGTCCCATTATTGGTGGCATTTGTTTAATCACTTGGTTAAGGTATCCTTTTACATTGACTATTGACAAATAATATGTCGAGTCTGGGAATATCCTGTTCTCTCCCACAGATTTTCACCTAATGGTTTTAGCATCCTTTGATGATTCTTGCTGGAATCAGTTTTTACTATGGTGGTTTAAAAACTTATGTTTAATCTTGACAACAACCCAAGTAATCATTCAACTACAATTATCTCATTTTAAAGATGATGGTACTGAGGCTTAGAGAAATGAACTTGCCTAAGCTCATGTAGCCAGGAAGTTGCAGAGTTGGTATTTGAGTGGTAGTCACTGATTAACAGAATGCCATTGCATCTTGAATGCCATGTATTCAAAGGTGATAGACAAATGTTTATCTTGATGATAGAAACAGATAAGCAAGCAAATAATTATAATATGTTAATGAAGTCTGATAGAGGTATGAGTAGAAAGAAAGTGGGAGAACAGTGAAGAACAGAGACTGACCTGAGGGAAGCAAATGTTGAAAACATGAGTGTGGTTTGAAGGATGAGTAGGAGTTTGTCAGGCAATGAAAAGGAAGGAAGTGTTTTCAGGTGGAGAGAAAAGATAAGCAAAGACCAAATTGTGGAAGGGCACAGCATTTTCGGGGAACCTTGAATTCAATTTGGCATTGAAACAAATAGTGGCAGCAAAATTGGGAGGGGGAGGAGGAAGAGTGGGACAAGGGAAGAAAAGAGTGGCAGAAGACTGGAAAAGGTTAAGGACAGATGGTGAAAGATCTTTAAGGGTTCCAGGTATTTAAACTGTCGACACAAGATTGCCACCTCAAATACCTCTATAAGACAGGCACAAAAGAATGAAGTAAGTGTAGTATAAGAAAATTAACTGCCAGAAATAGAATCAAGGTTCTTAATTTTTGATCTGTGGGTATAAACATTTAACATACAGTAGAGTAAGTAATGAGCAACAGTAACTATATTTTAAATTCGAAGTAGACATTGAATAAGGTGCAATTAGTATATTTAAAAATAATTTGTTACTTTTAAGTTGGAAACTGGTAATTCAGATCAGTTCAGAATTCAGCCTTGACTCCTTTAGCTTTTAGCAATAATTAGGTTTTTATACTATTTCATTATTCTATTTAATAATAAAGTTGTTTACAAATGGAATTATAGATAAAATTCTGATGTCCTAATGTCATCCTATGTAGTTTTCAGAATTACATTGTAATTCACCAACTGTCTTTGTAGCTCTTTGTTCATGTGACACTATTGAAAAAGACAAACTGAATAATGTTTATTTTAATAAAGTTTTTAAATAGAGAAACTTTTTTGAAATTAGTCTTAAATGCTACTGTTTTGAAAAAATGTAATTCAGGCTATCATTTTCATTTCTGGTCGTTCATAACATAGAGATATAAGAAACTGATGAGTTGAGATGGGTTGTTATGTTACCTTGGATATCGAACTGAGGTGTTTTCCTATTAGATGATGATATGTTAATTTATTTAACAGTTCAAATATTTTCTTTCTGGTCACAACTAATCTTTTAACTTTTAGTACTAGGAGGCTACTACTATATTGTGTATCAGTCAAACAAACCACTGACTATGGTTCAAAATAAAAAAATGTATCTTGTATCAATTTTTATGTCCATAATATTGTATCAGTTTTTATGTCCGTAATAATGTAATTTGTAACCATTTTAGCCCAAAGAGGTTAGCCTAGGCTTTGAGTGTGTGGCAATGAGTGTGTCTGCCCTCAAGGAACTTAACTCCGTGTCTAGAAGAAGCTCTCATTAGACTTATCCTAGTTGCATAATAAATGTTTATTTAATGGATGGATGAATGAAAAGATATAATCCATTTATGAGTTAATTATATATCATACAGCACACATATGAGTGAATACATACTATTTATATAAATTTTGAAATAACAATATCTATCAAACAGTGCTTAGGCTTTTCATACATGATGCATTCTCTGATCTTAAATATTTTATTTTTTTGAAGTACTGTCACGACTTATTAAATTGATATCATGAGCCACTAATGGATTGTATCCAGTTTATAAAAACGTTTTTCTGATCTTCAGGAAATAACTCCTAGGATCATTGATAAATTCTTGGTGACAGAAACATTCATCTTTGGGGAACATTGCAGTATATGACATCTTAGGCTAAGAAGAAAAATTCCTCAAATAAGAGCTTGTTCCACTGTGGGAATTATTAAGGAATTCCTCTAAAGATCTCAAAGTTAAATTTTGAGCTTTTCCAGGACTCTGACATTTTTTTCTCTACTTTCTTATCAGCCTTCAAACAGTGGTCGAGCTGCAGAACTTCTTGCCAAAGAACAGGGAACCGTGCCTGGATTTATTGGTTTTGGAACATTTCAGAGTGACCTGGGCTATGTTCCTGCTATTCAAGGAGCTGAAGAAATAGACAGTCTTGTAGATTCTGATTTCCGAATGGTGCTACGGAAGCTTTCTAAGAAAGATGTCACAACAAAATTAAAAGCAAGTTTTATTGTTTTCACAAAAATGGTCAACATAATCCTTTTTTTAAGACAAAATGTCATTGGCATATTTTATGTAAAGAAAAATGAATCATCGCTAATGATTTCTTTTATAATTGTACATTTTTCTAACACAGACTTAAGCTTACTTTATCTTCTGTTAGAAATTAGTTTGTTGCTGTGCATGTTTTTGAACCACTTTGGATTTCTGGCTATATAGTTTTTTCCCTTTAGGGAGTGTAATTTGACCCTATAATTTTAAATGGGACTTTTTGTTTGTATATATTTTATTTTTTAAATAACATCTGAAAAGCTTCTACCATACTAACCTGTAAAGAAAGTCCCATGTGCCCCATGGGACTAATTCTACCAAGTTAGTCCCATGGGGCACAAACAGAAACAATGTATTCTCTCATTCCATAAAATAGACTAAGCTTCTAGAACAGAGTAAATATAATCAATAGCCAATGTCATGGCTGTTGATCCTTAACAATGTTAATTTACTTTTAGGCCATGCAGGAGTTTGGAACCATGTGTACAGAGAGAGACACAGAAATTGTAAAAGGAGTGCTTCCATACTGGCCAAGAATTTTCTGCAAAATTTCACTTGTAAGTATTAAGACTTTTCTAACTTATTTCTGTTATGTATTTTTTGGTTGAAGTCATGAGGGCTGTCATATTTATATGTTTTGGTGAAGGTTATAAAATGTTATGTCAGTATTGCTACACAGATTGGATCATGTTGGGTTGCATAAAGTATAGAGGGAGTCTGTATTTTCTAAAATTAGGTCAGAATCACCCAGATGCTTTCCAGTCATAATACATTTCGGCAGTTTAATTTCTTTGTATATTTGCTGCAGAAGAATACTAACGAATTGCTTAATTGTTGAAGGCCTAGCATTGACTCTATCTGGAAAAGAATTGTTCTCATAGGGAGAAGGGAAAAAGGAAAAAATAATTATTTCACATAGTTATTGATTTCAGTTTAGCTCTGCACATAGCTGAACTCTTATTAATAGGTCATCATAGAAATGTCTGTATTTGTTTTTATGGGCTAGATCTATTTTAAACCATATTATACTTTCAATAGGATCACGACCGCAGGGTTCGAGAAGCCACACAGCAAGCTTTTGAAAAACTTATCCTTAAAGTGAAGAAACACTTGGCTCCTTATTTAAAAACCGTAATGGGCTATTGGTTAATGGCTCAGTGTGATGCTTATGCACCAGCTGCATCGGCAGCAAAAGATGCGTTTGAAGCAGCATTCCCTCCCAGCAAGCAGCCCGAAGCCATAGCATTTTGTAAGGACGAAGTTATAAGTGTAAGTTCTTGGCACTGTTCTGCATCTATTGTTCGTTTTTCTTTCTTAAGTATTTAAGTGAATAAGGCATATTACAGCGACAGCTATTTTACCTGGCATTGTGAGGGAATGAGTATGTGAAATATTTCCAATGGAAGTTTGTCTTTTTAAGATAAGTGTTTAACCCAATTGCTTATTTTGGATTTTTAGTATAATTAACATGTTGGATTGGAGCTTTCTGGATTATTTAAGTTTTCCATCTTTAATTTATAAATGTTAATTTATCATATCAAAATTTTAGATATATGCTTTATAATATACAATCTAAAAAAAATAAATCTACAAATTAAGTCTAAACTTATTCTCCCCCTGCCGTGTATTTCCATGTATACAGATCTACTTCACTTTTTTGTTCTCTGTTATTCCTTTATATGGTTGTACAACAGTTTATTTTTCTTTTTAAAATATACATTTGGAATTTTGCCGCAATTTTTTTTTTTCCTACTTTTTATTTATTTTTTTTATCACAACCACTGCTTTAGTGAACATTCTTGAATAGATCTCTTCATACCTTGTGGGGGGTGACAGTTACCAGAACTAATAGTAGCCATATGTTGGATCAAAGGATAAGAACATTTAAAAATTTTGTAGATATTGATAAATGGCCCTTCCAAGCCATATGATTCTATACTTCCCTTAAGAGATATGAAAATTTCTTCAACACTTGGTCAACACTTTTGCCAGACTGATATCAGCCATAACTTTTGTGGCTTTCATTTTTATTTGTATCTAATACTGTCTTCCTCATTTCTTCCTTCCTTTTTGCTATTCCTAATGTATGGACTGGAAAAACCAGATGACCAAGCTTCTTAGTGTTATATGAAGAAGTAAAAGTAGATGGACTGTGAGTGAGGGGGGAATTGAGGATTTAAAAAACTTTATGCTTGCATTCATTCCCTTATCTAGTACTCCTGTGTTTCCATAGCACCCTGTGTATAATCCTATTTAAGCATCCTCCCTCCTTCCATCCGCCCCTCTCCTTCCTTACCTCTTGTCAACCAGTCAACCTTCCTGTGGTTTCCCATTTTACTTACAAGTCCAGATTTTTAATCTTGGACAGCAGGGATCTCCATGATATGGTTCCTGCTTACCTATCTGACCTCTTCACCCAGTACCTTTCCCACACCCCCACACATATGCATTCCAGGTCCCTATTTAGGTTCTAAGTTTCTCCATTCTTCCCATCTCAGGTGTACCAAGCTTATTGTTCTAGGGAGAGGATTTGTTGCTTTAATCATATTCTCAAACAGTTTGGACACTAAGAGTTTTAGAAAATGGATTTTGAGACGACTAATTTGGCTGGTCATGGTTTTTGTTTGTTTGATGTTCTTGTTCTTGGCTTTGTTATGGATGGATAACTGATCATTGAACATGTAGATTATCTCCTCCGTGATATTTTTTCTTTAGTTTTCTATGTCACAGTTCATTACAGATACTGGGTTTGAGCTTTTCCAAGTACAAAATCAATTTACTAGAGAGGAGTTAGGCAAATGAAGATCAAAATATCAAAATTATTGACAGTATATTATACTTGTGTGTAAGAACATGGGCTCTGGGTCATACCATGGAGTTCCAGTCCCACTCTTCCATTAGTTAGGTGTGTGACCTTGGCAGTTTCCGTGCCTCCATTTCCTCATCTATTAAAGTGGGAATGATAAAGTACTCAATAAAGTACCTCACTGAGTAGTTGTGAGGGTTAATTTAATGCATGAAATGTGCTCAAAGCGTTATCTGGCATGTGGAAAAGTTCAAAAACGTTAGTTATTGCTGGAAATGTTGATACTAGAACACTGGGTTCCCAAGTACTGTACTCCAGAAGTGGGCAGACTTACCCGACATTTCAAATGGACTCTTAGATGTTCCTGAGGTAGAGCTGAATGTAGTTTGTGTTCTGTGTGAAAAGGGAGGTGCTCAAAAAGAGGGGAGCGGAAAGCAGAGCCTCTTTCTCTCCCAAAGTTACTAATCCGGTATCCCATCTGCTGCTGCTGGTTGCAAGAGAATGGAGAAGCAAGAGGCCAGGAGTATTTAGGGGGAAATTCCTCTTGATGGCAGCTAGAGGTGTTTTGAAGAAGTGCCCTATCCTTTTTACCCTAACAGCAGCCAACCTTGGGGATTGATAGGACAAGAAAAATAGGTAAAGTTCAAACTTTTTAGTTTTGCTACTTTTGTGGAGAAGGGGTAAAATCTTTTAGGTAAGATGACATTTGTGCTCTGTTTGATCACCACTGACAATTCAATAAAATCTCAAGGCTATGGGGTTTTTCCGTCTCCGTAGGTGCTGCAGGATCATCTTATAAGAGAAACACCTGATACACTCAGTGACCCACAGTAAGTTGTATTGTATCTATTGTATCTATGTAACTCATGTTAAGGATTTGTTTCACTCATAGGTAATAAGATAATAAATTCAATGAGACATTTTCAAAAAGGGGATTCTAAATGTAGAGATGAAAATATTTTATATGGTGCTGTATGCCTGGTGCTGTTTTATCTGCTTCTGCTTGCGAGCTGTCCTGCTATTTATGTTGAATTATCTGCGAGCTACATATTTGGTTCTTCTTAAAAAAAAAAAAGATGTTTTTAGATTTTCCCCACATTTACCTGTTGACAGTCATAGCAGGAACCGTGTTAAGGTCTGATTGAAAATAGTTGAAAAATGTCACAGGCATCTCTGTATTATTCTAATGTCTCGCACAGGGCTCGGAACATAGCAAGTGTACAACAAATGTGTAAAAATGCCGGGGCTAAATGAGTATTTTAGGAAAAAACCTACCCACGCAAACATATGCAGTTAGTCTACAGAAAAAGACACACACACACACACACACACACCCCTAACCTTTGACAATATCCAGACTTTTCCCCAGTCTTTAAAACTTTGACAGAACTAAGAGATAATTACAGATAATTAAGATAACAAAGTCTTATAATTTAGGTAACAGGGTAGTCTATGCAATTAAGAACTCTACTCAGTTAAGACTGTAAAATGGCAATGTCCCCATAGATATATAAAATTTTGTATTTCTATTTATTTATAATACAGATATAGGTTCTCAAGGATTCATAGAGCCTTACGTTATAAAGCAAGTTTTCTAACTGGGCTCTTTACTTGGTAGGCAAGCAAACCCAAAGGAAATAAAGTCCTGAACACTGGGATGAAAGCCCAGTAGAAACTCTGTGACCCACAAAGCCCTTGAATAAAACGTTGCCTGTGCAAATTCTACATCAGGGATCTGCTGATGTTTCTATGGAGGATGTTTCTGCCAGCTGTGATTTCTTTTCATGTAAAAAAAAAAAAAACATAGTTGAAAAACCATGATTATTTCTATTGAAAGAGTAGTAAAACGTTCCATTGACTTTTATTCTCATGCTCTAATCAAACTCTTGAGAGTCCATGAGGGACAGTTATCTTAGATGCATAGATGCTGTTCCCTACTAACTGCTATTGAGAGCAGTGCACTGGCACTTATTTCAAATTTGGCTTTTTGTCTACTTTCACCTTGTATTATGTGAAACATATGTGATTAAAATTCTGAGAATGTTTGTACTTTGAAGGGGGGATTGGCACAGGAAGAATAGAATATAGAAATAAAGCAACTTGGGTAGGTATTTAATGGTAAACATTTAAAATAAAAGTGCCAAATAACGTAGTTTGGCTTGAACTCAATCCTTATGCATATTTATTTTCTTTTCACATCAAGAACTGTTCCAGAGGAAGAGAGAGAAGCTAAATTTTTTCGGGTTGTGACTTGTTCCTTATTGGCATTAAAGAAATTGCTTTGCCTCTTACCTGATAATGAGCTTGATTCTCTGGAGGAGAAATTTAAGTCTCTTTTATCACAGAATAAATTTTGGAAGTATGGAAAACACAGTATACCTCAGGTATCTTTATCTTTTTTATTTTAAGACATTTCTCTGATTCCTTTTTCCCTTCAGTCCTGTTAGTTTGTGCTTTATGTTTATTGTTTATGTTTAAAACTACAAATACGTACATCTTTGCCATAGGACTGAATTGCCTCTCTTACCATGTTACTGTGTTTTCACTTTTTTATTTAGTTCTTTGGACTTTAGAGTTGGATTATCATACTCCTCCATTCATGGCACCTTAAAATGTTGGCGTGGACAAGGCTCTTCTCATTTGATGTATTTATTTTTTCCCTTTTTTTCTTATTCCCTCTCCACTCTCCACCTCCACCAGCTGATTATTCTAAATGTGCTTAACGCATGTCCTTTTGTATGTATGGTCGATTCTCGTTACTCCTGATAATTATGTTCCATAGAGTCCCACAAACACTGAATCAGTGAACACTGAAGCATTGCTCTCCGGAGAGGGAAAACATGGGCTTAGGTTCCTGCAAGTCTGGTCATAGCGTTTTTGTCACTTGATTAATACATAACCTTGTTTTTTTGGGTCTGTTTAAAGACCCAAAATATATATTGTTGATTCATTAACATTGAACTCATGGACAATACCACTAGAAGTCATGTCTGAATGAAGCTTATCTAACTCGTATTTTCTCTGTTAGGCACGTCACAGCTTTCTTGCGTATGTTTTTAATTCAATAAGTGATACTGTGTTATATTTCATTTATTGCTTTTTTTCAGTACTTTTTTTTAAGCTACTAAAATACTTTAAATCTGTCCATTTGTTGAAAGACTATCCTTTTCTTACTCTGGCACCTTTGTCAAAATTCAGTTGACCATACATGTGGGTTTTTAATTTTGGACTCTATTCTGTTCCATTTATCTATCCCTACAGCAGTGCCACACTCTCGATTATTGTTGTCTTGTAGTAGGACTTAAAGCTCTCCAACTTTGTTCATTTTAAAAATTGTTAGGGCTATTGTAGGCGCTTTGCATCATAGAATAACATTGTGTAATATGTTCCATACTGAACATGTCTTTATGGTTTTTGTCACTATAAAGTGGGTTTTCTTTCAATTACATTTTCTATTTTGTTTCTATTTTTTTTATTGAAGTGTTCTGCTTTTATATGTTAATTTTATATCCACCAACTCTTCCAAACTCCTGTTAGTTTTAATAGTTTGTCTTTCGATCTTTTTGAATATTTTTTTATAGTCTGCTATTTTGCTACAATTATAGGTAGTTATTTGGGTACTTTCCAATTCCTTTTTTTCCCCCCTGTCTCTTTGTATTAATTAGGTCATCCAGTACCATGTTGAGTAGAAGAGGTGATAGCAGGCATCCTTTTCTTGTTCCTGACTTAAATGGAAATACTTGTAGACTCTGAATGTTAAGTATGATGCTTGCTGTATTTCATAAGATTCAAGATTTCCTTTTTAGTCTCAGTTTGCTGAGTATTTCTGTCATAACTGAATGCTTAAATATTTTTTATTTTTTATTGCTTTTATTTGATGTTTTATATAATCATGATTTTCCAGCCTAGCGTTTAAGAGATACACATACATAGTCCTGCTGTATGTTTATCTTTTTAAATATTCCACTGCCTTTTATGTGGTAATATTTTATATAAAATATGAAGGAATAAAATACCTTGTGGTGTTAAATATATTTATTGTCTATTTGTTTTAGTCCTAGAAATGTTGTTATACTCTTAATCTTTATTTAGAATTACCTACATATTTGTTGCTTTGTGTGCACTTTATTCCTTTCTTCATCTCTTACTTTCCATATGGGATCATTTTCCTTCTGCATAGAGTGCACCATTAGGATTTCTGTTTGTGCTGGTTTGTTGGTGATATAGACTTTTTTCCTCTATCAGAAGATGTTTTTATTTGACTCTTGTTCTTGAAAGCCATGTTTACTAGGTACAGGATTAAATATCAGCAGTTATTTTTGTATTGAAGACATTCACTGTATTCTGATTTGCATTATTTCTATCAGCTGTCGGTCTTAGTGTCCTTTTTTTGAAGGTAGTTTGCTTTTTCCTCTGGCTACTTTTAAGAGTTCTCTCTCTCTCTCCCTCTCCCTCGTACCCTCTCTCCCTCTCTCCCACTCTCTCTCCCTCCCTCTCTTGCACTTGCAGCCTTGCACCATGTGTCTTGGTGTAGATTTATTTTTATGTATCCTGCTTGGGATTTGTTGGAATTTTTGAATCTGTAGATTGGTGTATTTCATTGGTTGTACAAAACACTCAGTTTTATCTCTTTAGATACTTCCTTTGCCTTATTCTCTCTTTTCTCTCCCTTTGAGATTCTGATTACATATATGTTAATCTGCACACTCTGTTTGTCTATGTCTCTTATGCTCTACTTGGTGTTATTTCATCTTTTTGTCTTTTCATGCTCCTTGGTGGGTAATATTTTTGCTCTATCTTCAGTTCACTGATTTTTCTCTTTGTCTGTAGCTAATCTGCTTTTAAACAATGAATTGAGCTCTTATTTTTAGATTAGGAATTTTGCTTGATTCTTTTTCCCATCTGCTATGCTTTTTTTTCTAGGATCCTTTTCCCTTCAAATTTCTTTAAACTTTTGTTAAATATAATAAGCATTGTTGATGCAGAGTTTGTAATCGATAATTGTAAGATTTCATGTCACAGATTTCTGTGTTATTTCTGGTTGCTGCTGATAGTGGCTCATAGTGCCTTATTTTTTGTTTGGGGGTATTTGACTCTGTGCTGCCTAGTATATTCATAGGGATAATTAGAGGCCCCGAATGCTGCCACTAGAGAGGCTTTGTATTTGCTTCAGCCAAAGAAATAGAAAGTCAAATTCTTTCTGCCTTCACTTGTGGCTCGGTAATTCCTAATGTCTTTGCAGCCATTTGATACTTTTAAGAAGATTTTAAAAAGTATTTTTGTAGCCCTTTTAGTTTATTAAAGGGAGGGTTCGTATCAATAACTTATCTGCCATTACCATAAATTAAAGCTTATCATAGTTTTACTATGCTTTAATTTAATTCAGCTTTTCATTTTTCCTTTTAGATCCGTTCAGCCTATTTTGAATTAGTTTCCGCTTTGTGCCAGCGTATTCCGCGTTTGATGAAAGATGAAGCGTCAAAAGTGAGCTCATCTGTTCTACTTAGCATTGATGACAGTGACCCCATTGTGTGCCCAGCTCTCTGGGAAGCTGTGCTTTATACACTTACAACTATTAAGGTATGTGAGAGAGATGCATTTAGTACATCCGGAGTACTTGTCTTAGTTGTATTTTAGAAACCTTAGAGAGTGTGTGAGAGGGAGCCTACTGGATTATAATACCTAAAATTTACTGGAAAAAATGGTTTCTTAGAAATAAAATGCTTAATCCAAAACTTAGTATAAATCTCAAACTGACTATAAAATGTCATAGAGTTTCCATTTTACTTTTAATTTAGCCAGTATCAATTATTCTTTAAACCTTATGTGTCCCATTGAAGTAAGCATATTTGAATCTTATATTTAAGATTAAATATTGCTGTCCCTTTTATAAAGCAGTTTTTATAGATATACCTGGGCTGCCAAAAAAATGTATACACATTTTAAGAGATGTTAACACTTTGGTCAATGTTACTCAGTAGTAGTTCACCGTCATCAGAAGTGTCTGGACCCTGATGGTAACCACTTTGAGCACCTCTTGTAATTGCAGAAGTGAAACGTGACTTGTTTTCATCTTTTGTTATCGGTATATATTAATACAGTTTTTTCCTTTCTTAAAATGTGTATACATTTTTTTGGCACCCTCTGTATTTATAGTTAAATAATTATTTCTGATAAATATTATCCTGGAAGCATGTAGGATACATGATTACTTAATGTAATAAATTTCTTACAATTTCAGAGTTTTAGTTTTTAATGGCAGTGAGAGATGTTAGCCACTTTAGGTAGAATACCGTATTTCCCCTAAAATAAGACCGGGTCTTATATTAATTTTTGCTCCAAAAGACACATTAGGGCTTAATGTTCAGGGAATGTCATCCTGAAAAATCATGCTAGGGCTTATTTTCCAGTTAGGTCTTTTTTTCAGGGAAATACGGTACTTATTTGTGTTTCTGAGGCCTATATGTCTTCTGTCTTAATTGGGGAAAGTATGTTTATGATCTCTAATTATTATTGTAATATTTTCTTTGATTAGGACTGTTGGCTTCATGTAAATGCAAAAAAAAGTGTGTTTCCCAAGCTGTCAGCTGTGGTTCGTGAAGGTGGTCGGGGTCTGGCTACTGTCATATATCCTTATCTTCTGCCATTTATCAGTAAACTCCCTCAGTCCATTACAGCTCCAAAGTTGGACTTCTTCAAAAATTTCCTCACCTCTCTAATTGCAGGGTAAGGAATTTAAATTCTTGATCTTTAAAGCAAAAGAGATTTTTCTTGTTTTCACAAATGGGTAAAATGACACATACATTATTGTTTAATTTAAATTTCCCCATGTTGTTTTTCTTTTCATTAAACACTTTTAAAGTTTTCAGAGAATGAAATTGGAATTTTTTCCTTGGGTACTTTCGAGGCTTCAACACCAGTATACAGCAGAAAGTGAGTTAAATCTGGTAAGGCCCTTAGAGGGCAGTAGGCCAGTTTTCAAATGAGCCATTTTTTTGTATGTTGATAAATACAAATGCAGAAAGTGAACCAGTGAAGTTTTTAAAAGTTCCATAAACTTGTATAATAGCTGTTTAAAATCATACTTAAAAAATTATTTCAGTGTATTTGTTGAACTTAACAAAAGATACCCAATTTTATTAATGATGTAAAAACATTTTTCACACAATTTTTTATTTGATTAAGTCCTTGCTTTTAAATTTGTAGGTGGATTGGTTCATGAATAGAAAATAAATATATGTTATCTTTTGTTTTGACACATTTTTGAAAATATGCTTTTTTTTCTGTGTTCAGGTTCATATTCTAATCGGGCTGTATTTTGGTTGGTTGTTCTTAAGTTTTTAGTTTAAGAATTTTATTTTTTGAAAAGCCTGTTCTTTTAGTATGATGTCTTTTCCATCTCTTTATTTTGGTGTTTCTGAGTTGTTTATTTTCTTTTTCATGAAAGAGTAAGCCACAGTTATTTATTATTTCGTAGGCTATCAACAGAGAGAATCAAAACCAGCTTCTCAGAGTGCTCAGCAGTAGTGTGTGCTTTTTTTGAATGCCTACGTTTTATAATGCAACAGAATTTAGGTGAGAAAGAAATTGAAGAGATGCTCATCAATGATCAGGTATTTATAATGTAAAAGTCATCAGTGCCTTTCCACACTGACTACAAAGAATCAAACTCATTGCGTGTTGCTGCCATTTTAATTAGCCTTCCTTGTAAAGATTTTCATGGTTCCTAGTATAATGCCTGAGTACTAGTCAGTCTTAGACGTATAATCCCTGATTGTTTTAGAGAGTTCAATGCAAGATAGAATTTAGAAGGTGCTATTTGTGATCTTTTGTATTAAAGTTAAATCATGCAATAATTATCTTATTACTTCTAAAATACTCAAGTACGTGTATCCTTTTTGAATAGTTGTACTTGGCTTTTAAAACCTGTAATGAGAGCAGGTTCTAGACTATGGCTCCTATGGTAGAAAATTAATTAATGAAATTATATAAGCCCAGATCCTACTTGATGTCTCAGATAATTAACTTCTGTTATCTTTGTAATTTAAGTACAAGGTTTCTGAATTGTGAGTCCTATATGTCTTTCATATTGGCTTAGGAAAAAAGGAACACAACTTGAATAAGTTCAGCTGATGTAGAGAAAACTATATTATTTGTTGATGACCAATAATCTTGGTCAATTTTATCATGAAAAGGATGTATGTCAGGGAGAATACAGTGAAATCATTAAGCTCTTTATATGATATGAAAATGATTTTCAAGTTAACTCTTTTCAGAGTTGGGAAAAAAATCCATGTTTTTCATTTATTAAATATGAAAGTCTGTAATGTTTTACAAATACCTTGTTTAACGCTTATTTCTCCTGAAAACTGAACTTTTGTATTTCACCTTCTTTTTCAGTTGATTCCTTTTATTGATGAAGTTCTCAAAGACCCAAGATTGCAAGATGGGCAGCTGTTTGACCATTTAGCAGAAACTTTAAGTTCTTGGGAAACCAAAGCAGATATGGAAAAAGATGATAAAATAGCTCCTAACTTGGAGAAAGTGCTACTAAATTTCTGGGAAAGATTATCAGAGATTTGTACCGAGAAAATTGATGAGCCAGAAGCTGATGTTAAGTCTGTTTTGGGTGTATCTAGCCTATTACAAGTCCTTCAGAAGCCAAAGAGCTCACTGAAGTCAAGCAAAAAATTTGTTAGGGTTAGATTTGCTGATGAGATGCCTGAAAGTAATAAAGAGAATGAAAAATGTGTCTCCTCAGAAGGAGAGAACAGTGAAGGCTCTGAACTAATGGCTGAACCTCCTGCCTCCCATCCTTGTTCAGACGTTATATCTCCTCTCCGGAAAAAGCCTTTGGAAGACTTAGTCTGCAGACTAGCAGAAATGAGTATTAATTATGTCAATGACCAAAACTCAGAGCAGCATCTAAGGTTTCTTTCCACTCTGCTCATCTCCTTCTCTTCAACCCAAGTATTTAAAGTGCTACTAGGTGATGAAAAAGAGAGCATCATCAAATCCAAACCTCTTGAAATAGCCACACTGATACAAAGAAATCCCGCAGTGCAGTTTTTATACCAGAAACTAATAGGTTGGCTAAATGAAGAGCAAAGAAAGGAGGCTAGTTTCTTGGTGGACATTTTGTACAGTGCCCTGTGTTGCTGTGACAATAATAAGGAAAGAAAAGATGTCTTGGATAACCTAACTGAGGTATTACTATTGTGTATCTTTTAAACTATGAGGGTTTATACTGGCACGCTAATTATGGATGAGTAGAGTGAGACCTGCATGGGATGCTTTTTGGGATTGTTTCTTGACTGGGAATGTCAATTTAAAGCCCAACAATATTTCTTGATTACAGTCTGGGAAGTGTGGGAGACTTCCGGGTAGGTGTTCAGTAAATATGTTAGGATGACTAAAGTTTGGTAATTGAAGGGTAAGTTCTTTCAGTCCATGCATTATTTAAAGTTGGACTAGCTATACAAGTTTTAGTTTTATAGTGGTTGCATGGTTACTTCATCTACTTGTAAAATGTTTTACTATTCCTTCTAGCAGATTGTTTCTAACTCTTTTTCCTCTTTCAGGTGGATCTGAAATGGAATTCTGTTGTTCAGATCATTGAAAAGGTATCTTAGGGATTTTTTCTTTTTGTGTTTATGGGTAAGAAAGATTAAAACCACAGTCATAGTCACACAGTGGGATGTGGTCAGGTGTGTATGTTACAGAACTTCCTTATTATTATTATGTCCCATAATTTGGGAAGACATTTGGTGTTTGCCTTTCTGTAGTATTATTTTTCTGGTTAGGAATATCAGGGAAGAAAGAACAGCCCATGGAAAAGCCAGTGTTTCTTCCCTAGCAGGTAACAAAGGGAGAGTTAAACATCTTACTGTCTTTTAAACTAAGGCTACACGGTTTCTACTATCCTAGTCTCTTGTCCTACTGTAGAAGTGGATTGAGGAGTTTTAGCTTTGGCTAGAACACATCGCCCTACTCTGGAATGCTGTGTTGGCAAATTAAAATCTCCTGGCCTTTGTCTGATGGCCCCTTGACTAGATAAGAAAATTAGTGGTAAGAATAATGAAAATAAATCAAAGAGCATAAACAATTTGGAAATTTTAATAAATGGTTTAAGTATTCTTTCCGAGTGAAGATGTAAATGATATAACTAACCACACTTTCAATCAAAGAAATGTTATGACTAGCTACCTAAAATTCTTTCCTTTTTAGCATTTTTGTATTATTTAAAACTTTTACACAGATAAGTCTTTAATTTACAAGTTTTTTTTCTTCTATCTTTTAAAATGGTATAAACATAACGTAAAATTTACCATTTAAACCATTTCTAAGTGTACAGATCAGTAGTGTTAGGTCTATTCACATTGTTATGCAGTCTCCAGAAAATTTACATCTTGCAAAACTGAAACTCTATACCAATCAAACAATAATTCCCCATTTCTCCCAATAGTTTGTTTTTAAAAATGAATATAGAATATTAACTTACTATTTTTCAATGAGAAATACAACTTATCAGGCACATGATTTGCATTAGTGTATCCAGTACCTTCTCTCCCTGTACACAGACTACCTGAAAAGCCAAATTATCAGACAGGTGCTTGATAGGTATAGAATTAGAGTAAGGGAAGTAAAAATTTGATAAGAGAAGACAGATACATCTGTTTCCAGGTGAGAAATATACCTGCTGTGTCGGTTAGATACCTGTGTTTGGAAGTCTGTCGTCTTCCTGGGTAGTGTTTGGAAGTTCATAGCCGGTAGTTACCTCCTATACTTCCATGACTGACTCACTTCCTATCTTAACGCTGGTCAGATTCTCTCCGTAAATGTGTTAAAACATTGAGAAGTTGAACTTCATGTCTTGCTAACTAACCCGAGAGACATTTTATTCAGAAGGTGATTATCTGGATTCTGTAGGAGTCTATAAAATAGATTGGTTTTGTTTGGTAAACTATATTAGAAAAGGCAATTTTATAGCCATCTAAACTCTAGTTTTTCTTGTTTTTATGCCACCTCATACTTCATGAGCAGAGTCTGAGGTCACCTTTAAAAAACAAACCTGAATTTTAAGGTCCATAAAAGGACCTTAGAGATTTTCTAGGTTAATCTTTATTTTTCAAATTAGGAAATAGGCCCAGGGTGGTTAAGAGATTTGTCCAAGGTCATAAAGCCAGAATACTGGTAGAGCCTGAGCTAACATAAAAGCTCTGGTTACCTACAATTTTTTAAATAAAAGGATAAACAGTTTTTTAGGCACTACCCAATCCACACTTGGATTTTTTTTTTTCCAGATTGCTTTGAAATGAACCAAGTTGCAAATTCCTTTCTTCTTAGCCCTTAAAGGAAAAGAAGCTCTGGGAACACGGATCAGCATGCTTTTGGGGGTGGATTTACAGTATCTTTTCCTTGCTTCCCCACCCCATGAAAATAAATCAGTTGCTATCAGATATCTGGCTCCAGTAACTATTTCAGAGAATTTGTGGAAATAAGTGCCATTGTTCATATTGAAGTAATTTATCATCATTAAATATTAATTGTTCTTTAATTTTAGCAAAATTAATGAACAAAAATTTAATATCTATAGAGCATTTTAAAAAATCTGTCCTCAAAGTTCAGCTATTTATTATTCTTTGAACATACCTGCAATGCTGATAGAAGGTATCAAAGAAGTATAAGACAGTCTCTGCTCTCAAGGAACTTGCAGTCTCATTGGAAACAAGACATACACAGATGAAACATTATAAATAATAATGCAATCCCGTAAGTGCTTTAGGAATTCAGAGAAAATCAGTGATGAGTATGGGCCGGAGAGGATGGGGGAGACTTCATTAAAGCAGGTGGGATTTGTACTGATTCTCAAAGAATGTATGAGATTTTATTAAGTGAAGAAGAGGGGAAATAGTTACTGCCTGGAAGACAGCATGAGCAAAGCATGGAAGTGTACATAAGCAAGGCTTAGTGGGGCGCTGGGCCGATACCCGCCTGAGAACTTGAGGGCAAGTAGAGGGGGTAGGGTTGGGGCCTTATCATGAAGGAAGGTTGTATGGTACAAGTAATATTGTAGGCAGATACACTTACTGATCTTGCTTCTAATCTTTGCTTTAATTTTATGGTTTTAGGCATGTTCTAGTTCAGATAAACATGCTTTAGTAATTCCTTGGCTAAAAGGAGATGTCCTTGGAGAGAAATTGGTAACCTTGGCAGACCATCTTTGCAATAAGGACTTGGAATCTGCAGTGTCTTCTGAATCTCACTTCTCAGAAGGATGGACTCTTTTAAGCTTGGTGTTATCCCAACATGTTAAAAATGGTAGGCAAAAATCAGGCTTCTGTTTTTCAGTAGGGAATAATCCTTTCATTTTTGGGGGGAGGGCATTTCATGCTGCTAAGTTTGCTAGTATTTGTTGAGAATGATGAGACGTAATTCATTCACATATTAATTTGTAAGTACCCTAAATGTTTATTAATCTTTGTAGCATGACTTGGGAGACATTTAAAATTTTAATTTTACATTCTAAAGGTTTTTGAATTTAGCACAGCACAGCTCTTCACCCTAATTTTTTAGAGAGCATTGCTTTTTAAATTTAACTTAAAACTGCTTTTTTTTTTTTTTTTTTTTTATGAGAGGGTTTTTGTGTGTGAGAACATTGATTGGTTGATGTGATTTTCTTTGTGACTACACAAACACTTTTTTAAAAAATACATGGAAAAAATCCAGTAATAGTTAACCCAAAATAAGGTATTCAGAATTATACTGTTAATATTTTTTATTTTTTCTCTGTATTTTTTTTCTCTAGATTACTTGATTGGAGAAGTATATGTTGAAAGAATTATTGTTAAACTTCATGAAACTTTATCCAAAGCAACCAAATTGTCAGAAGCTGAAAATAATGACTCTTCAGTGTCTTTTATCTGTGACGTGGCCTTTCACTATTTCAGCTCAGCCAAAGGATGCTTGCTGTTGCCATCATCTGAAGATTTATTATTAACTGTCTTTCAGTTATGTGCTCAGAGCAAAGAGAAAACACACTTGCCAGGTAAGAGCCTACTGCTCAGATGTTTGGTTGGGGAATCGCTGGCTCTGACCTTCAGTGTGTAAGTGCCCGGGCTTTGCCAATTGAATAGTAATGTGTTTGAAACTTGAAACCATTCTGAGTAAAGGACTACAGATCGTAAACACTTTCAGCTTTAGAAACTGAGTTAAAGACATATGTAGATATTATGTCTAAAGTTCTTACTTGATATCAAGGAAACAGTTTTTGAAGAGGCCATGATAAATGAATTAGAATAGCATCTTAGCCTCTTTACTCAGCTCTGGCAAGTTACTTAATTTCTTCATGCCTCAGTTCTGCATTCATAAAGGAGGATATTAATATCTTTTTCCTTTTCTTATAGTTGAAAACATTCAGTCTTGGTGTATATCAAAATGAAATTGAGATTGCCTTTTTAAGGACTATATTCTCTCCTTGTGTGTTTGTTAATTCAGACTTATTTATGAAAGGAATATCACAAAATACTGTTGAGAGAGAGCTGTCCTCTCCCACCCTTTCTTGAGTACTAACTTCACTATTTGGAAAAGCTGTACTATTTTTTTTACATCTCCGAAAGGATAAGTCTCTTGTAAATACATTCAGAGCAGAAAAAAGCTAACTTTAAAAATCTTACCATTTTTATATTTATATGACACGAGCTAGGTTGTATTATTGCATATTTATGACATAGTTATTTTGACAATTGAATAGTAATTTTTGTTTTCTTTTTAAAATGGTACCTTAAAAATCTGAGTCCTGCAGTGAATTCTTTTGTACTGATTATAGTTACTGCAGTGGGATTAAAAATTACTATTGACATCTTGATTTTAGACTTTCTTATCTGTAAACTGAAAAATACTTGGCTCTCTGGTGTGAATTTACTGGTCCATCAAACTGGCAGTACAACAGATAAGCAGAGTACCTTCCTACATCTGTCTGCTCTGTGGCTGAAGAACCAAGTTCAGTCCTCATCTTTGGACATCAAAAGGTAACCATTTTTTTGTGCCCAGTTGCACAGTATCTCTTAACACTTGATCACTGTCCTTAAATAAGAGTCTGTAATTAGTGTGACAGCCTATGAAAAATGACTTGCTATTTAAGAAATCTATAGGATTCTTTAGAGAAGATCCAGATTTTTCCAAAAGGATTTGTTTTAATGCTCATCCATTTAAACTCACTTAATTGAACAATATCTGCTTAAGTCCTAATTTATGGTCCGTGATAGAATGCTGGTGGTGCTACTCTGTGTCTTAGGCTGGTATGGATTGTGACCATAACCTCTCCTGGCCAGCACACATGGTGATTATTCTTTGTTGTTTATTTTTTGGGGGTCTGGCAGCCACTGCTTCAAGGTGTTGAGTTGTAAATATATTTCACACCTCATACCTAAATCCATATATAAAAGTGAAAAGTAGGAGAATGCATTCAGAGGCTACTGGGGTTGAGTGAGATCTTTCTCTGATCATCATGCTCTCTGTTCATGGCATAAGGGAGCTGTGTTTCAGAAATCTCTGAAGTAGGTCAGGTCCCCTTTATTCTGAGATAGAAGCAGCACTCGATTTCAAATCATAAATGGTGTATTAACCACCGATTTGACTGTGTGTGTGTGTGTGTGTGTGTGTGTGTGTGTGTGTGTGTGTGTGTTGAGAGGGGTGGCTTACATTTATTTTTGTTTTTTTGTTCAGGTGAGCTGTTTTCTGCCATAGGGTGTTTCATGCGTACCGGGGTGTTCAAATCAGTCACAGCACAACTACAACAATTAAGTTCTTTACATTATTTTCAGTCTTCAATGCCTCTTGTCTGCTGTTGACGATTTGCTAAATAAACTTCTAGAAAGTGAAGATACTTCCCTTCTGGGAGTTTATATAGGAAGTGTAATGCCGAACAACAATGAATGGGAAAAGATGAGACAGTCTCTTCCTATACAGGTATGTTTGAAATCGGAGAGCACATATCTCATTCTGAAGTTTGGATTCCATGCAAGCTTAAATATTACTATTTATGTCTGGTGAAGAAAAATAAGTAAATGAAATGACTGTCTTTTGTTTTATTCTGGGGAAGAAAAAAAGTAAATGAAGTGAGTATCTTCTTTGCATGTATGCCTCTGAATGCTCAGATATTGTATGTCTGCTATTCGCAAGACTCCAGTTGACATTGGCAGTAGCCATTGTACAAGGTGAATAAGACCTAGTTCTGTCCTGAGGAGTCTTAAATATATGTGTCTGTAATTTTCTGTAGAAGAAACCAGACTTCTAGACTTCCATGGTTTTACTAATAAAACTAGTGATGAATTCAGTTTTGAAGTTATTTCATGACGTTTCAAAGATACTCTAATTACTTTTGTTCCTTGTCTTAATTGTTTAGGTAGCAAATAGAATATCTAATGATTTTGTATATAATTTATTCTTTCTACAGTGGTTGCATAGACCTCTTTTAGAAGGGAGACTGAGTTTGAATTATGAGTGTTTCAAAACAGATTTTAAAGAAGAAGAAGATACAAAGAAACTTCCCAGCCATCTGTGCACTTCAGCATTATTGAGTAAAATGATACTAATTGCACTGAAAAAGGAAATAGTCCTAGAAAACAATGAGCTTGAAAAAATAAGTAAGTATATGTGAGCATTCAGGTATAATATAAATAGAATTTTGAAATAATTGTAATATAATTTTGAAATAATTTTGATTATACTGCAATTTAAATTCTTAAAGAATCAAGAATCTTCAGCTCCTATAACTATCTTACTGATGAGAAACTTGAGGTTACTTAAGTAATGAATGTTAAATTGCAAATTGGATGGAAATATACTAAAATTTTGATGCAGCCTTGTTAGCCGTAGAGCAGAGTTTGGCGTAAGAGGAGTTACTCAAGCTGGCATGACATTGGTATAAGCAGATCCTGTGGCACACAGCCCTAAAGAAAATGGTCAAGGGACTCTGGTGTTTCATCAAGGATTCTGAACTTTTAGTTAATTTTTGAACTACTATTCCTTTGTATTTATTAGGCTATAATTTTTTTCTGGGCAATTGGAGATTCAAATGTTGAAATCTAGAAGGATTTAGGAAATGGTATAGAATTCTAGGCAGCAGTGTCACCTGTGCGTGATGGTATGAGAAATACAGGATTTGCACGGTTCTGCCTCAGTCTTGTTTGTAAGGCCGTCAGCTGTGACACAGTTCCTGCAGAGGAGAATGTGTGTCCTAGGGGAGGAAGCTGGGACACCTTTGTTGATTAGCCAGCTGCACAGGCAACTGAGTGCAAGGACATGGGCTTTGCTCACAGAGGGACTCTGTCCAGAAACAAAACTGGAAATTAGAGTAATCAGTTTGGTAATAATTTATTTTTGTTAATTGTATTACTAGTTACAAACTGACAACACTGTGTATTTAATCTTCTCATCAATCTTCTCTGTTAGATATTATTGTCTTGACTTGATTAGAATTACTTATGTTGTAAGGGATAGGATTATGTTTTTAAACCAGGTCTCAAGTCTTCGGACTCCCAAATTAATACCATACATGGCTTCTTAAAAGAGAGTAGTGACTAATTATATATTAAACACCTACGACATACCACGTTTTGTGATAGATATTTGCTCATTTAATTCTCACAGTAGTCCCAGGAGGTAGATTGTAGTATCCGCATCGTAACAATGTATACAGCTCATTTGAATACAGACCACTCTGTGAGGATGGCTCATGCCGTTTACTGGATCATGCTGGCTCCCATTTATCACACCGGCTTGAACTTCTCACTTCAGATTTCGGATTCCTTAGTTTATTTTGAATGCAACTTTTCACCACTTGTTGCAAAAGTAATAGGAAGATTCTTTCAGTATCTCTGGTAACTAAGGTCCCTGTCATATTCTTAACTAATCAGAAAAGGGACCAAGTAAGATGTGGGAGAAGAATGGCATTTTGTATCTGACAAATGTTCTCAGTTTTCATTATCTTGAATATCTCAGAGCAGATTTGAAAATCAGTTCATAGATATTTTGAGATTAGTGGACATTGCAGTGTTAGAAAATAGGGCAGAGAAGTGAAAATTATTGAGAGGTCTATTCACAAAGTACACTTAATAATGTGTCATCTATTCTGTTAGTTGCAGAACTGCTCTATTCATTGCACTGGTGTGAAGAATTAGACAATCCACCTATTTTTCTAACTGGATTTTGTGAAATGCTTCAAAAGATGAATATTACATATGATAACTTATGTGGCCTTGGTAATACTTCTGGCCTTTTGCAGCTGCTATTTAACAGGTAAAAATCCCTTTCAATTCCCATTTTTTAATGACTATTTTACTAGTGTATGATTTTGTTTCTGTGAAATGTAAGCCCTCTTTATGCTAAATTTTCAGTCAGAGGGTTGATCTAAATTAATCCCAAGTCTTAGTGATAAATACTTTGTGGATACTAAGTAGTTGATTTACTTTTCTGGGGAGGTATTTGGACTTTGCCTGTGTTACTAGATCCAGAAACATGTTCAAGGGACAGATGATGGAAAAAATAGAAGCCTCTGGAGTTGTTTTAACTTGTCATCTGTGACCCATCCTCTCACTGCTCTCAAATTCAGTCTTTTATCTTGCATGTTGTTACAGGTGTGTCTTAATATTGCAACTACAAACATTCTCCCCTAGACGAGGAAGTAGGTATGAAAACACGTCATTGTAGAGGTTGTAGCAGTTAGCTGTTTAGCTTGTTGAAATTACTCTGTTGAACGGCTTTCTCTTTAAGAGTTTTTCACTTGCCTGTAGTGTTTGGAGTTTGCTTTCCCGTGTCGGAGGCCTCAGGCCGAGCAGGTCTTCCTCTCCAGCCCCACTCCGCATACTTGACCCCCAGAACTTTCCTCAGTGGATAATAATACCTCCTTAATTCCGTAACTTCAGTTAGCCGAGGTGTCCTCCGGGATGTGTCCTTTTCCCAGCTGCAGCCTCTGGCAACCTCAGGCCTAATCTTGAAGGTCTTCTCCTCTATTGGGACTTGAGGGGCTTCGGGGTTGCCTTGGATGGGAGCTTGGTACCAGTGTGAAGCTCAGGCTCCCAGGCCTGTCAGTAATGGCAGCTGTTTGTGTGCAAAAGTCCTGCGTGAATTGATATCCTCACGGTGACTTGTTTAATTCTGTAACAGGAATCCAGGTAAACAGTGTTTACAAATCTTAAGTACATTTTCAAAATGGGTTTCTTTGTTTTTTTTCCCCTTTTTAGATCCAGGGAACATGGCACTCTGTGGTCTCTTATTATTGCGAAATTGATCCTTTCCCGAAGTGTTTCATCTGAAGAAGTAAAACGGCATTATAGGAGAAAAGAAGGGTATTCTTATTTAAAATGTTTTTACTTTGTAATTTATTGTGATTGGTCACCTTGGCAACCCCCAACTAATGAACAATCTCTAATGAATCAAGAAAACAAGATACAGGAGATGAAGAAATTAAAGGAAATGAGAATTAAAGACTTCAAAAGAATTTCAGTTGTTTTAGGTTCAGGACACACCTTTTTGTAATAAGTATTTTTAACTTTGTAACATTTTGATGTGGAATTTTATACTTGTTTCAAACAACTAGCATTTTATAAACTTGTTCTCTTTTTCCCAAAAAATCTTTCTGGTAGAAATCTTTCTTTTTCCCCTCCCTAATATCTTTCTTCCATCACTTTATTTGCCATATGGAAGTGATGAGGAAAGTTACTTACTCCTCTTAAATAAGGATCATCTAATATTCTCTGCAAATGCAATAAATGTGTTCTTAAGACAAAGAAATACATTTTGTGGTTGAACATACTAGAGCTCTACTAGAGTTGATCAGACTAGAGAAGCTGAGCATTCAGATTAAACACTTAGCTGAAATTTATCAACAGGCATTTTGAATTTACTGATTTACCAAGAAGAATTCTGGAATGATACATATAGGTTCTGCTACAGTAGAATTGTAAACTAAATTTTAATTTTTTTAAATCTTATTTTAAAATGTGTAAAACATTATTTTGAGTTAATTATAGATTTGTTATTTTGAGATAACTGTAGATCCACATGCAATTGTAAGAAATAATACGAAGAAATTCCCTATACCTTTTATTCAGTTCCCGCATCAGTCCCATTTTGTATAACTTTAATATAATTTCACAACCAAGAAAATTGATACAATTGACCAGGTTTACATGCACTCATCTGTTTGTGTGTGTGTTCTGTGTAGATCACATGTGTGGCTACCACCAAAATTTAAGATACAGAGAAGTTTTAATCATAAAGATCCCTTGTGATAACCTTTTATAGCCACAGTCACCTCTCTTTGTCTTATTTCCTCATCTCTGGCAACCAATAGTCTGTTCTCCCTCTTTATAATTATATCACATAGGAATGTTACATACATGGAATTATACAGTATGTGATCTTTTGATATTGGTTGTTTTAATCAGCATAATCTTTCAATTTTTTCTGATTATAAAAATAATGGATAATTAACTAAGGAGCTAGTAGAACTAACTACTGCTGAGATGGCTTGCCATATACTTGACATTCAAAAATCAGTAACTTTCTTATTCACCAGTGCTAATCAATTAAAAATGGCATAGGAAAAAAGATTGCATTCACAATGTTAACAAATATAAATACCTACAATTAAATTTAACAAAATATTACAATTATAAAACTCTAGTAAGCATCATAAAAAAAGGTGGGAAGATAAATCGTAAAAATGGTCCTCTCAATCTACAATTTCAATGCTATCTCAATCAAAATTTTCAGCAACATTTTTCTGAAAATCTTGAAAAACTTCTAAATGTAGTATACGTTTGAAGGAAACGTGCTCAAGAATAGCTAGGAAATTTCTGATAGAGAAAAGTGAAAAGGGTTTGACCTACTAAATATAGTAATTAAGCTGTATGAAATTGGTGAATAGACAAATCAGTGAATCAAAATACAGAGTCCAGAAACCAATCCACACATACATGAGAATTTAGTTTTGGATACAGGTGGCCTTTCAAGTCAGTGAGCAGAATCAATAATAGTGTTGTTAGGAAAATTGGACATGTATGTGTTTGAAAAACATAGTAAGACTCCTCCCTTACATTATACATAAAAGTAAAGTCCAGATGAAAGCTAGTATAAAGGACAGATTGATAAAAGTATTAGGGGGAAATAAGAGACCGGATAATCTTGGCATGGAGAAGATCTTCTTAAGCAAAGAGCAAAACCCTAAGTCTGAAAAAGAAATAATAGATGTTTGATTTTGCAAAAATGAAAACTAGCAACCTATATGCATCAACAGATGAATGGGCAAACTAAAATATGGTATATACATACAAGGGAATATTATTTTGCCTTAAAAAGGAAGGAAATTCTAACATATGCTACAACATGAACCTTGTCGGACATTATGCTAAGTGAAATAAACCAGTCACAAAGAGACAAATACTATATGATTCCACTTACTTGAGCTACCTAGCACAGTTAACATTCATAGGGACAAAAAGTAGAAGGGTGGGTGCCAGGGGTTGGGGGTAGAGTTTCTGTTTGGTGAAACAAAAAGAGTTCTGAAGTTTCGTTGCTCAACAATGTGAATATATGTAACACTACTGAAGTGTACACTTAAAAATAGTTAATATGAATTTTATGTATATTTTACTACAATTTTCTTAAAAAGAAAACTTCTGTATGACAAAAATATAGTAAACAAAGGTTAAAGGACAAGTGACAAAATAGGTGAAAACATTTGCAAATTAACAGAGTTAATGTCCATAGTATATAAATAGCTTCTATTAATCAGTGAAACAATCCAAATTGACAAATGTGCCAAAGACCTGAACAAGTAATTCGCAAACGAAATAGTCAAAGGTAATTCATTTATGAAATGTGAAATATGAAAGAATTTACCTTATTATAATGACAGTAGTACAAATTAAAAGAAGCATGTTTTATCTACTATATTGCCAGGAATTTAAAAGATTCATTACGTGTGTAACAAAACAGTCACATATACATTTCTGGTGAAAGTGTATAAATTGATTACGCTTTTTTGGAAACAATGTGAAATGACCAAAAGATAATACTTCAAGTCCTTTAATCTTAAATTCTAATCTAGGAATCTAGCATATAGGGGTATTTGCACATATGCCAAATAATATCTGCTCAAGGATGTTTATTGCATCATTATTCATACAGGCAAAAATTAGGGGAATAAACCTAAACGTTCACTAACACGGGAATAGTTAAATTATGATGCATACATTGTATGGAATACTTTTGTTTTTGATGTGTTATATAGCTTTAAAATAGAGTAGTTTATACCTATATGTTCTGATGTAGAAGACTCTGCAAAGTATGTAAGTGACAGGTAACACAACTTACATACATTGTGTTAAAATATAAAGCAATGTGTTTCGTGCGATCTCATTATGTAAATCCAACTATATACATACACATATGTGAATATCAGTTCATAGAAAGGACATGCAGATGGTACTGTTTAAATTGAATTCTTTGACTCTTAAAGAGATCATAATTGTATTGGTTGTAATTCCAAAAAAATCATACATGGGGAAAAGTTATATATGCTCATTTTAAAAATTAGAAACATGTAAAAAAGAGAAAGAAGCAGCAAAAAAGTTATTTACAATTTCATCATCCAGAATCAGCAATTGTCAATCTCTTTTCATAGTTTCTTTTATTATTTTTTTCTATACAATTATTTTTGGAATGGAATTATTAGTCCTTTTGAATAATCTGAATAAGAGGAATTTTCTGAAATAATAGCATATTTAGGATAAATAGAATTCACACTTTTTCTTTTCTTTACAGTTTTTTCCCACTAACAGAAGGTAATATGCATACCATTCAAAGTCTCTGTCCATTTTTGTCAAAAGAAGACAAGAAAGAATTCATTGCTCAGTGTATACCTGCGCTTTTGGCCTGGACTAAGGAAGATCTTTGCAGTACTAACGGTTAGTTTCTTGATAATAAATATTTTATTAATTTAATTATTGCTTGAGATGAAAGATGTGTTCTTAATGTCTAAACCCAAATCTAGCAAAGATGAATTGTAGCTGATTTATTCCTAGTTTGTACTTTGCTACCTAACGAATTGACAGTCAGAGGATGAGTGTCATTGGAGAGTGACTGTTACCATTCTGTGGTATAAAAATGCTACAGCCTTAAGGGAAGATTTACAACTGTAAATACCCTCTAATCATTTCTTTTCATCTGTAGCTTTTTTAGCTATGCCTCATTTCTCCATAGTCAACCAGTGATTGAACATATAAAAGCAAAAGAGGAAATAGCTTTTGTTGTATTCTAAATGTTTTTAGACACTGACATCTATTAGTTCATTTGTTTGTTTATGTAATAAACACTTATTGAGCACTAGTTTTGTGTCAGTTTTTGTAGAGACTATATATATAAAGTTATATCATGTGATAACTGATATAGCAAAAAGATTTCCTATGTGTGAAGTGGCAGAGAAGGAGTTTTCCATTCTGTTATGAGTTGTCAGTGGCAGTTTCACAAAGAGAAATATTTCAACTGAGAGTTGAAGGATGGTTTTCAATAGCCACAGTTTGGGAAGTTCATTCCAGTTAAACAAAAACATAAAAGAGTATAGATAGTTCAGTTTAGCTGGCATTTAAGGTAGAAGGTTTGGGACAAAGGATGTTAGGATGCTCAGGAAGATAGATTTTGAGAAATGGAAGGGAATAGATCATAAAGGCCTAGTGTTGTGGGTTAAGGAGTATGGACTATAAGCTATAGACAGTAAATAGCTATTGGGCCAAATTACGTAGGAGAATAGTCGACTGTCACATCTACATTAGAAAGCTTATTTTGACAACATATGAAGGATACATGTGAGAGAAGAGAGGTTGGAAGGAAGTAGAAGACCAGATAGGGAGCTATTAGAATAGTCTTAGTGAGAGATAAAGAGAGCTTAAGTCAAGGCGTAGACGGAAGAGAGGAAATGGGAATGACAGGGATTCGGGAAATAGAATTGATTATCTCTCTGAATTTGGTAGATGGAAGTACCATTACCCTTATAGAAAATCCTATAGGGGACTTGAGGGTTAGGGGGAGCATGGGGAAGGGCGTATACAGGGAGCTGATGTTTAGTTTTAAACGTAGCAGATTAAGATGCCTATGGAATAAATATTCAAATGGAGATTTTCAGTAAGCAGTACCTATTCACTGGACAGAGATGCTGCTTTTGAAGCCCACGTCATGTAGGTGGTAGTATATCAATCTGTACATAAGGATGAGCTTCAGGTAGCGTGAAGAGTGAAAAGAATACCAAGGGACACGAGTACTTAATTTAAGGGATACATGGGTGGAGGGAGACTTGAGAATAAGGACTGAAGAAGCAAAGGAAAACTTGTAGGTGATATTCCTCACCTTTGTTAAGTACCACAGAACATCAAATGAAGTTAGGGACTGAAAGTTGTCCATTGGCTTTGTCGTTGTTGGAATGACTAGTGGTGAGAAAGGGCAGGCAGATAGTCTTTTAAGTGGCGAACAGGGATGTAGAAAAAAGGTGAAGGCTGGAGATGAATTATGAAGTCAAAGGGAAAATGCATGTTGTAGGGAGAAGGAGGAATAGAAAATAGAGACCAGATGATTGTTGAAAGTTCCCACTGAGAAGATGAGAGGGGAGGGCAAGTAGGATGGGATCTGGACAATAGTTGGGAGACATCCGCCTTGTGTAGGTGGAGTGACTTTCTTCTGAGACACGTTATGAGAGGCATGGGATAAACACAGATGCAGACAGGGGGGGTTGGGAACGTCACATGTTCCTGACTAATAAGCTTCATGTCTCTGATGAGTGGAAACTGCATTGAAGACTTGAAGAAGCATAGTGAAAGTCTGAAATAATGGAAGAATATGCCTAAACACACAGTAAAAGAATTGCCATAATGGCACCAAGGACTGGCAGATGTCAAAAATCAATTTTTCTGGTATTAAACTTTCCTGTTGAATTCACTTACGGAGTTAGACTGTGGATTAGGTTGGGATTTGCAATTCCGGAAAGGGGATCAGCTGAACTGACTGCATAGAGGAGAGGAGTACTGGAGGTGGTTTCTCCAGCACAGGCTGTAACCGAGCATGGCAGAGAGGAAGTGGGAGACACAGGGCTGCTGTGTCACACAGCTGTGTGCTGGTCACAGACCGGAAGGGGCACAGCTGTGCCGACGCCCGACAGGAGGGCACCTGAAGGAAGACAAATTCTGAGATTTGTCAACCAGTGCTACTCTTTTCAGCCAAAGTGATGAAGCACAGTTAGCTAACAAATACACTTTAACTGATAGAAAATCCGTTTTTTCTGATTACACTTGAGTCTCTTCTATTTGGCCGGGAAGATTTAAAAAACAAATCTTCCCCTGCCTTTAAAGGAAGATTAAATGCATTATACAGTTAACCCGTGAACAACACGGGTTTGAGCTACGTAGGTCTACTTATACACGGATTTTTTTCAATAAATATATGGCTTCCCCTCTGTATCCCTGGGTTTCTCATCAGTATCTTTGACCCGCGCAGTTGGGAATTGCCGTTTTATATAAGGGACTTGGGTGTCCATGGGTTGGGAATGTCCTGGAACCAGTTCCACACAGATACAGAGAGACAGCTGAAGTTTTGGTAGAGTCAAAAGTTACATGCGGATTTTCAACTGCGTGGTCGGTGCCCCTAACACTCCCCACCCCTGGCACATCTCAAGAAAGTTTTGCTCTATCTCAAAGTAGACTTTTTCATAGTAGCAAATCAATTAAAATTTTTTAATTTTCATTTTGAATTTTACTTTAGGAGGTTTTGGGCATCTTGCCATTTTCAATTCTTGTCTGCAAACCGGAAGCATAGATGATGGAGAGCTGTTACATGGTATATTAAAAATTCTAATATGCTGGAAGAAAGATCATGAAGACATTTTTCTTTTCAGTTGGTAGGTGATACTTTATACTCTGTTTTTCCCCCCTATATACAGTGTGGACCCAGATTATGTATTTTGTAGAGGAACAACGTGGTAGACGTTTAGGTCAATCTTTTATAAGTATATAAGATTTAAAATAGAATATTTTCTAACTAAATGTCTGTAATTCTTTAATGCTTTTGTTTTGTTTTGCTTTTGTTTTGTCTCTATCACAGTAATTTATCAGAAGTAAGTCCAGAGATACTGGGAGTAAATATAGAAATAATCCGGTTCCTTTCCCTGTTTCTCAAAAACTGCTCATCTCCTTTGGCGGAGAGCGAGTGGGACTTCATCATGTGCTCCATGCTGGCTTGGCTGGAGGTAAATGACCCTGATGTGTCATGCCCTGTGATGGGTCTTCAGGCGTATCTGTGCACCAGAACTATTTACTAATCTCATTGTTTAAGTAAAGATGGTAATTAGCGCCTTTGCAAACATTTAAACACTTTATAGATGTACTCCGTACCAACTATTTCACAGACTAGTCAAATGATAGATTTCACATTTGCCAGTATCATTCAGTGACCAAATCTAACTGCTATTAAAGTGTTCTCTCCATTAGCTCATTTTCATATATTCACCACCCAGCCCTTTTGGGTTTTGTCTTTTCATGACACGTTTTTTGGATGTTTTGGTTCTAATTAAATTACTCGTAAAATGTGCTGTGTCAGTATTGCTAGAGTAATGCATTAGAGAGTAAGCAGATTCAAAGGGAATTAGTGTTCTTTTTCTGACCCAAAGCGACCAGATGTAGAATAGTTGTGGGTTCCAGCGCAGCAAGGCAGTCAGGGTTGAATTGGTCTGAGTCTCTGCTTTGCCTGCTAGTGGCTGTGTGGCTTGGGATTTTAAATTTAGTTGACCCTCAGTTTCCTTATTTTAAAATAACTTAATCACCAATTAGTAGGGCTCCGGAGAAGATGATAAGTGTGTCTATCATGTATTTCACTTGGTAAATGGTAATTGATATTTTTCTTTTGTAGTTTTAGAAATAAAACAGAACATTTCAGAATAAATGCATTGATTGTAATTCCAGAATTTAATTTTGAAAAAAGTTACTTTGATGTGAAATATGTAAATGTCTCTTGAAACAATACATTTCAACTGCTTTTTATTTTAAAATTTAGAGAAATGAAAGGGACTTTACTGCCTTGATTTGTGATGTTCTTGTAGAAGTCTGCTTACCTATTTAATTTTTGTTTCTTCAGACAACAAGTGAGAATCATGCCTTGTATTCTGTTCCACTCGTACAATTGTTTGCCTGTGTCAGCTGTGATTTGGCCTGCGAACTCAGTGCTTTCTTTGATTCCACAACTCGGGATACCATTGGTGCTCTACCTGTAAATCTAATCAGTGAATGGAAAGAATTTTTCTCCCAGGGCATCCACAGTTTGCTTTTACCTCTTTTGGTGACTGTTACAGCAGGCAAGTGAAAAAGGGAATAATAGTGAGATTCATTAAAAATGACTTGTTGAAAAATTCCAAACAAAATCTTTGGATGTGTAAGTCAAAAAGTACAGAATAGTAAAAGAAAAAAGCCAGAGAGAGAAAGCTAGGTATCTCAGGAGCATCATATATACTCAGTTCATGACAAGAATTGAAAAATGGCAAGGTATCAAAAGACCATCATTGCAAAGTGAAGTAATAGGGTTTTAGACAACGTGAATAGGTCATTTGTAACTTGAACCTTTCCTTTTTAAGGATGAGATAATAGAAGTCATTGTACAGTTGAGATTATCTGAAATACATACTCAAAACATGTTTCTAGTTAGGACTAGTGTAATGTTTGTCAAGTTTTTATTTAATTTTTTAAAAAATAACATTTGTAACATTTGATTATCTGTTAATCAGTCAAGCTGTATTTACTCACTTTGTTTTGGGATGTGCACTTTTTTCTCCTTTTTGTCATCAGGAGAAAGCAAAGATACATCTGAAACATCCTTTCAGAATGCAATGCTGAAGCCCATGTGTGAAACATTAACGTATATCCCAAAGGATCAGCTCTTGAGTTACAAACTCCCTGCAAGATTGGTTGCTGGCCAAAAAACAAACTTGCCGGAACATCTCCAGACTTTGCTGAATACTTTGGCCCCGTTACTCCTCTTTAGAGCTCGGCCTGTGCAAATTGCTGTTTATCATATGCTATACAAGTAAGAATTCTGAATCGGGTTATGATGGTCTTAAAAAAAATAGAATATATATTTAGTTTTAACTCTTAGTCATTAAAAGAGGTCAAAGTTGAAAAAGCAAAAAAACAAAGTAAACTTGACCATATATTTTAATGACAGGGATGCCAAGTTTTTGATCTTTTGGTTCTCCATATACAATTTACATTTAGAGAGTCTTGGCCATAGGTAGTTATTTCAGAAAAAAAATAAAAATATACTCATTACAAAATAAGTATTGGTCTTTCTGCTCTGAAGCATGATTTTTAACACTGGACAAGGTAATATAAAATAATGTTCTAATTTCCAGGTTGATGCCTGAATTACCACAATATGATCAGGATAATCTAAAGTCATACGGAGATGAAGAAGAAGAACCAGCCCTGTAAGTTTCTTTTTTTTCCTCTCAATAATTTGTTTTATTCACTTTTCATAACCCATTTCACTTATAATGACTTTAGAAGACTGAGGCAGCACAAAAGCTTTAAATACAGAGTGTATATTCATTCAAAAGATCTTTTAAAGTTATCTGTAAGATATCAATGAAATCTAGAGTTCACCTAAAAAAGATTGTTTCTTGCCCATTTTCATTGTTCCTAAATCATATTTTCAGTTTGCTACTATTTAGTAAAACTTTCTTTGGCCACATGGTAGTTTTTGTGGAAAGAGTAGATTAATTCAAATATCTGTTGAGCACCCATTTTGTGAAAAGTATTAATTAAACGCTGAGGGAAGAATACAGTGTTAGTAAGTGTTCTTTTTCTTAAGCAGCTGCTGTCTAACAGACAATAGTATCCTATAATAGAAGACAAGTGCTAGGAAAAAGGATAGATGACATATTATGGGGCCACCACTGCTGTATGCCAGGAAGGGAAGACTCTCTTGTGGAAGAGACATTTATGCAGACCTTCCAGGTTAGGTAGCATTTCGGCAGGCGGGAAAGACAATGTAAGTTATGGGAACACCTTGTACAGAGGCATGGAGGCACAGCCTTTCCGGATGTGCTTGGGCAATGGGAAGCAGTCACCACTTAACATATTTCTTTTTATTGTCTGTGTCTTCTTTCACTACAACATAAGCTCTGTGCAGGCAGGGATTTTTTTTGTTTCTGGTTCCCGACTATGTCCATAGCACCCAGAATCAATCCCCGGCCTAAAACAGACTTATGAATAGTTGAATGGAAGAATAAATGAACGAATATGTATGGAGTAAACGGAGGGCATAGTAGAAGATAAAGCTGGAAGGGTACTTATATTAATGGAGGCCTTACAAATGACATGGTGTAGGATTTGGGCCATTATTTGGTAGAAGATGGGATATTACTAGCTGATTCTGGCAATAGTGTGAAGCATAAGTTGTACAAGCAGAAGTAGAAACCATTCCAGAAATCATAAACTTGGAGGCAGTGGAGGAAAGTGGAGAGACATCTGAGCTGGTGTTTGTAAGACCTAGTGACTACTGGTGTGGAATAGAGAAGGGTTGGCACATGAGATGGTGGTGTTGAAGGTAAAAACCTAGGGGCAGAAACTTGTAGACCCATGTTTATGGGCTGGGAGAAGGAAACCGCAGTGGAAAAAAGATCACAGAGGTGAAAGTAAAAAACCAAGCTAAAATATCATAGAGAACAGAATTTGACAGGATTTACTCAAGTATTTCACTTTTTGAGAATCTCTTAAGTTCACCTGTAAGTGTTAGTAAGTGCAGTAAAGAAGAAATTTCACTAACGTTGTCATGACTTAATGTGAATGTTAAATTTACTTTCCTGAAAAGACATACAGTCTTGTGATCTCTGTACCCATTACAGGATGATAAAGGGCCTGGTATCCCTCATCATTCCCCTGATTAGCTGAGGGACTTGAATCATTTTAAACTTCTCTGGATGTGTGATTTTTTCCCATCTATAAAACAGAAAGTTGAAATACATGTTTTATAAAAGGGTCTTTAAGTGCTAACTTCTAGAGTCTACATAAAATTTATATTTAAAAATATATTATTTGTAACATGTTATATTTATTATGTATTATATATTTACATATTTATAAACGTAAAAATATATAATACATATTTTCACATATATCAGATCATATATATTTATATATTTTTATGTCTTTCAGATTCTATCATTGCCATTATGTGAAATTAGGAGTCCAAGTTGAATACATAAAGGGGGACTTTTAAAATGGTTTTTGGAAAATAGAGAAAGATACTTCTAAAATGCTTGAGGTTTATACATACTGTCAATTTGTTAAGGGGATGAGTTATGAAGAAAATTGTGGTGTTTCATCATTGATTCTTAGGTCACCGCCAGCCGCGCTGATGTCTCTTCTTAGCACTCAAGAGGACTTACTAGAAAATGTGTTGGGGTGTGTTCCTGTTGGACAGATAGTTACTATTAAGCCACTGAGTGAAGACTTCTGTTATGTTCTGGGATACCTCCTCACTTGGAAATTAATACTTACTTTCTTCAAAGCTTCTTCATCTCAGGTAAATAAATACGTGACAACTTTTGACAGTTCTGCCCTGTATGTGTTTTTCTGTTAGTATCCTAAACCGCTTTTTTCCCCTCCTTTTGACAAAAAAGGGGGAATGACTCACGTTTTAATATAATGTTATTAGGTTAACGTCGACCATTCTGCTAAATTGATTTCTGTCCTTCCTCACTTTCCCACAGTTTTTACACACACACACACACACACACACACACACACACACAGTTTTTGCAAATGTAATTTGATTCAGGAATGTTCCTGAATCAATTTCTTTCTAACTGAATGTAGCCACCAAATCCTTTTATTGCAGTACATAAGATGTGTATGATTTAATTTTGTAGTACCACAGTAATAATTTCAAAAGAATTGTTATCTTGCTATTTTTTTTCTTTGGTCAATTTCTGATGACTCTTGTGTAGATTTCAATTATTTTTGCAAATTTACCTTATTTGAAAATTAGTGTTTAGAAAAAGATCTATGAAACATTACCTATGTAATTCAAACTATTACTATCTCTAAATGGTGAAAATACCTTGTAGTAATAATTTTGCCCAAGTTATTCTGCAACCACTAGATGTCTCTGTTGTCTCATGTTTAGGAAGACCTCACTGTCCCGGAAGGAAGCTGGAAAAATCTACTCCAGTGGTTTTTTTTTTTTTAAATTTTTTTTTTAGTTCTTTTAGGCAGGTCCCCTCTAAAAATTTCTGTCGGACTTTTAATCAGTTTATTAATAAAGTATGGCTTCTTTGACAGGTCAACACAAAAAGATTTAGTTTATCACTTCATATTTAAAGTGTGACTTAATATCATGGCATTCATTTCCAATTTGATTTTTCAGAACGCTTACATTACAGTTACGTTGTTGCACATTACCCATATCTTGGTCAAATATACCAACATGCATCTTTGCATTTGTATATGCCAAGGGAAAATCAAGTCATAGAGGCAGCATTAATCTAGATGTTTAAATCATTTTATTTCTCTTCAGGTCTGCAACCTGTGTGACTTGAGCTGGTTTCATTTGCTGCTGATATACTTCAAGAGCTCATTGTTGGGCTTTTGCATTCATTCTTAAACTATTGTTGATCTCTAGAAAAATTGTAGCAAATTAAGGCCTCTATATGTAAGAATTCTGTTTTTGTTCTCTTATATTTAGAAATTTGGAAAATGGCTATGCGTCATCTTTTTCATTAAGCCAGAGTGGGGGACGGAGTGCAAAAACTATGCAGTAGTATTTGTTGAGCCAGAAACTTGAACTGAATTGAGGACAGATAAACCAGAATAATCCACTAAATAACGCTGATTAGATGAATCCTGAAACAGAATTTTTGAAAAAAACCTTAATCAGTCCAAAATCTGGGTTGTTTTTAACATTCTTCTCAAAAACAACAACAACACAACAATACTAGTGAATCAGATTGGACTAAAACCAAACCGTGTGTGTATTAAACTGTTGGCCACTATCTAATTTTAGAACATTTCCAGCACTTCGGAAAGAAACCCTTCTCGATTTGTAATCACTTCCCATTTCCTCTCAAACCCTACAGCCCCTGACAATCACTAATCTATGTTCTGTCTCTGTAGATTTGCCTATTGTAGACATTATATATGTGGTCTTTTGTGTCTGTCTTATTTCACTTAGTATAATGTTTTCAGGTTTCATCCATGCCGTACCATGTATCAGTGCTGTATTCCTTTCTATGGCTGAATAATATTCCATTTTATGAACATACCACACTGTGTTTACCCATTCATTTGTTGATGGATATTTAGGTTATTTCCTCTTTTTAGATATTGTAAGTAAATCTGCTTTGAACATTCATGTATAAATTTTTATGTGGACGTACATTTTCATTTCTCTTGTATTGGATACCTAAGAGTGGGATTACTGGGTAATATGTATGTGTTTTTAAAAGTCTATTTATATGTATGGTTACTTTTTCTACTTTTCTTCCTGCTTTTAAAAAAAAAATCCAAATTTGACAGAGAAGTTAGAAGACTAATTCAATGAAAAGTCATATATCCTTTTCCTAGAATCACAAATTTTTAACATGTTGCTACATTTGTACATGTTTCGTCTATATTTACTTTTTTTCCTACTGATCTATTTGAAAGTAAGTTGCAGACATCATGATGCTTTTCCAAAAATTTTTCAAAATATATCTCCTAAGAACAAAGACATGTTTATACATTAGTGTAATGTAATTATTAGACTCAAATTTAATGTTGATGCAATAATATTATCTAATTTGTATTCATTTTTCTCCAGTTGTCCCAGTAATGCCCTTTATAGTTTTATTTCCTTTCAGTTGAGGATTTAATCAAGGATCATGTTTGCATTTGCCTGTTATGTGTCGGTACCTATAATTTCCCTACCCTACTTTTCTTTCTTGTCACTCACCAGGTCATTTATTACTTTGTAGACAGTCTTACAATTTGGTTGTGTCTTACTGCTTCCTCATGATTAGATTCTGGTTAATTTTCAGCAAGAGTACTTACTGCACTGTGGTGATGTATCCTCACTGTATTACCACACGAGGCACACAATGTCCCTGTGTCCCTTTATTGGCGATGTTAAGTCTGGTTACTTAGTAAAGGTAGTGTTCTCCAGATGTCTCCATTGTAAAGGTACTTTGATCAACATATTTTAAGAATCAATTCCAAATCCTATGGCTTGATCCATGTATTGAGTATTCATAGTATTTGCAAAATGGTGTCTTTGGACTATGTGGAGGTGTATAGTATAGTGGAACAAATCATTTTAAAACAGGTACAACTACCAAAGAGCTGCAAAGTAAGTGTGAATAAATGGAAACTACTCTGTCATTTAGGGTCAAGGAGTTCTAAAGTACAGGTCCCACACAGATGCCTGTAGTGCACCCAGCTGCGCCAGAGTTTCCTGTTTTTTCAACAAAAGAAACCAGAAATCCAAATTTTTATGTGAAATATCCTGATTTATAAAACAACTGTGAGAAGACCCCAAGACATTTTGGAGTACTGGTTTGTGCTCTCTCTCCTAACGGGATGCTGGAGTGTTTTATATAGGTGGTGTCAGCCATGAAAATCGAATTCATTTTAAGCAAGATTTTGAAAGATTAAGGACTATGCTGTGGAAGGAACGTGTGGAAGACTTGGGAGGAGAGTGTGTGCATCGTCCATGGGGAATGAATAGATTTCCATGGTTCAGAGACTCCAAGTGGAGGTGAACTTAAACAGGGAGACAGTTTCCAAAAGATGTTAGAAGCACATGCCAAATAATGAGGGGGAGTGAAAACATCTGCTAGTTTATGAAGAAAGGGAGCAGTGCCATCAAATGGCACATTTGGGAAGTAAAAATGTGGCATCTATTTTGTAGGACTCTCACGTAATTCTAAGTGTTCTAATTTATGCAATTTTTTGTGTTCTTGTGCAGTCTATTGATTCTCTAGGTTTAATTGGGTCTACTAACAATTTTGTTTGCTTTCCACCAGCTTCGGGCTCTGTATTCGATGTACCTTCGGAAAACAAAGAGTTTGAATAAATTGCTATATCACCTGTTCAGGCTTATGCCAGAAAATCCGACCTATGCAGAGACGATTGAGCTCTCAAATAAGGAACCTAAAACCTTCTTTACGGAAGAGCTGCAGTTGAGTATTAGAGGTCAGTGAGATGTGCGTTTATGTTCCCTCTTGGAGGCGAGGTTCAGAATAGGTTGTGTTATGCTTTCCCCCCGAGGGTGTGGAGAACAGCCCTAACGGGGGCCCCCAGCTTTGAGAATGCTGAAGTGCAGGATTTTCCGCATTTCTCTAACTAGGATATAGAATGAGATCTTGTGGATAAGGATGTTAAGAATTTAATATATTTTTGAAGCCTAGTTTGCTGAGACTGTTTCTTTTACTTTGTAAACAAATATTTGTTATGTGATAATGTTTTGTAGGGCTATGAATTAAGTAGCTTTCAGTTGGGGAAACAAAAATAGTAAAATTTCTTTCCTTCACTGCGGGAGCTCAGATTTTAGCTGAGGGGATAGACATCTGGCTGTACTACAGTGTTGAAAGTGATTTCCTAAGAATAACTCTTTAAGCGCCTTAGAGCTGTGGGGATGGGACTGTCTTGTGAGTACTGAGGTGGGTATGACTTCTGCGTAATACGTCAGTGAACACTGGGGAAAGCAAAGGAAGCCAAACCCTTTTTAATTATTTATGTGAAAGAGAATCTTTAATTTTCCCTCCTTTTAAAAATACGTGTGTTCCATTTTATTTGTGATCTTTAATGTGAAGTATAGGTAGAATGCTATTTCTAGGCAGATTTTTCAGTGTCAACTGAGATCTTTTTACTTCTTTTTGCCATTTTAATGTTTCCTTTTGAATATGTGGGAAAAAGCCAATACTCCAGAATTCTGGTTTCTTTGGTATGCTTGTTTTATGAGCTCTAGCACTAATGTTGAGGAATTAAAATTCATTTTCTAAGGAAAATACTAATATTAGTCTGTTATTCTATGTACGAAATACATGTTACTAACTAAGAATTTGCTTTTTCCTCAGAAACAACAACTCTTCCATACCATGTCCCCCACTTGGCTTGTTCCGTCTATCATATGACATTAAAAGACTTGCCTGCCATGGTTAGGCTGTGGTGGAACAGTAGTGAGAAACGTGTTTTCAATATTGTAGATAGATTTACAAGCAAGTACGTCAGCAATGTTCTTTCTTTTCAAGAAATATCTTCTGTGCAAACAAGTACACAACTATTTAATGGCATGACGGTTAGTATAACCTTGAATTTTTTCTAGAAAAGTGGTTTAAATATTGGTTATGTCTGACATTTGCATGTGTCATCCCACTTGTGGCCCTTGGTTCAAAATTTACAGAAATTACCTACTGTATTTTATGATTCTTGTGTATCAACTCTCAATATTCATGCATAGATTGAAACAGTGGTATAATTTCATTTACCCTCACCAAATAGTTTTTCAACATTCATTAATTCATTTCAAGTATATATTGGAATACCTCCTGATGCCAGGCTCTGTGTGCCAATCACCTAGGAAATGAACAGGGCAGATTCCTGTACTATATAACATACAATCTAATAAAGGGAAGAGAACGATACTGGCAATATTTGTTTTTTGTTTTTTGTTTTATAATGGCACTTTTTAATTTTATTTTATTGGGGAATATCGGGGAACAGTGTGTTTCTCAAGGGCCCATCAGCTGTCCTTTATTCTAGTTTTGGAGGGCTCAGCTCAGCTCCAAGTCCAGTCGCCGTTTTCAGTTTTTAGTTGCAGGAGGCACAGCCCACCGTCCCATGTGGTAATTGAACTGGCCTTTTGCTTTTTGCTTTTTGTTCAGCTCACGAGAGCTCACGCTCTCATGAGCTGAACCATCCGGCCGCCCCTCCAGAAGCTCAGCGGCAGCTCGTTGTCTTCAATCTAGTTGTGGAGGGTACAGCTCACTGGCCCATGTGGGAATTGAACCGGCAACCCTGTTAAGAGCTTGCACTCTAACCAACTGAGCCATCCAGCCGCCCCGGCAATGTTTTTTGCATTCGAAACTGGCATCTGAAGAGGCAGAGTGCTCTGTCATCAGAGTGGGAAGGGTTCATCTGGCTGAGGGGATTAGGTGAGACTTCAGGGAGGAAGATTACTTTGAGGTGGGCAGGATTTTGTTGTGGGAAAAGGTATTTGCTACAGAGAAAACAATATGGTAAAAGCAAAAGGCATGGAATAAGAATTTCTGTGATTGCCCAAGAAATGATGAATAACCCAGTATTCGTATAGAATAGGATTCCTGAAGGTGCATAGTCAGAGAACAAGCAGCTTCTATGATGAATTAAGGCCATACCGGAAAAGGTCTCAAATAACAGTCTGAAATATTTGGTCCTATTTAGCCACTGAAAATTTTCCTTTGAGGTAGTGGCACGATAGGAATTATAATCTGTGAAATTGCTCTGGCTGCAATAAGTAGCGTGGAGCTTGGGTTCAGAGGAATAGTTAGGCAAGACTTTGGAATAGAATTATGAGCACTGGGGAGGGCCCGGATGGGGCCGCATTAGGGGAGATGTAAAAGGGGGTGTGTGTAAGAAATTTTGTGGAGATTTATCCAACTTGCTGCTGGTGAATATCTGGGATAAGGCAGAAGGAGAAACTGTAGATGACGCTCTGGTTTTCAGCCTGGAAATAGGAAAGCCAGAACAATAAATTTGTAAAGGATGGTAATTTGTGTTTTATATTGAGTTTGCAATGCAAGTATGAAAACCACAACCAGGTTTAAATATTCTGGCTGTTGATGGTTGGCTCTAAAGCTCAGGAGAATTCTGTGGTAGAGAAAGACTTGGGAGACATCCAAATAGAAGTGATTTTGATACTCTGGGCATGGAAAACAAGGAATAACTAATAACCCATTCTGTCATTTGTCTATTAAAAACTGTAACTTATGTAGTAAGCCTCATATAATAAAACATACTTTTGTATGAACAGTGTGTTTCTTTTAAGACAAACTTTTATGTCATAAAATCACTATAATATATAGCCGGCCCTCCCTGTCTGTGGGTTCTACATCCATGGATACAACCAACCTCAGATTGAACATCACGGTTGGATGCAGGGATGTAGAACCCACAGGTAGCAGACTTGAGCAGCCACAGATTTTGATACCCGAGGGGGTCCTGGAATCAGTCCCCTGTGGATACGGAGAGATAACTGTACGTCAGATATTTATTAAATATATCAAATAAATGAATGTGTTTACCTGCATTTTCTTTGAATGAAAACTTTGGCTGTCGTAGTCACCCTATTGCGATGTTCTTTGAAGGAAAGAAAGGAAAACTTTAGCAATAAAAATTACGTTTTCATGTGTTGCAGGTCAAAGCTCGAGCTACTACTCGAGAAGTAATGGCTACCTATAGTATTGAGGACATTGTTATTGAACTTATAATACAACTGCCTTCAAACTACCCATTGGGTTCCATAACAGTGGAAAGTGGGAAAAGAGTCGGGGTGGCTGTTCAGCAGTGGCGGAACTGGATGCTGCAGCTAAGCACTTACCTCACCCACCAGGTAAGGGTCTGCATGCACAGGGCTTCCACACCGGGGGTCCTGCCACCTGCTGTTTGAAGGGCAGTAAAGCGTAAAAGGAGTCTCTTCTGCTTAAGGTTGAAATAGAGGTTATAGTTGCCTGGATGAACACAGATGTAAGCCTAAATGTCTTGAACCTGCCAAGCTGTTTTAAGTTTTAAGGCTCTACAATTTTTTTTTTCTGATGTTTGAGAGAAATTGACTTCATTGACATAGACGGTACAGAACAATACACGGAACTAAGGACATTGTTTGAGAGGGAATCTTTTTGTAAGATACTGGGCAGGAGACTGTCTTCTGAGCTACTTTTACATTTCAACTCTCCTTCTGTGGTTACAGAAATCCCAGTACTTTCAAAGACTGGCTTTTAAACCGCTCACAAGTCTTTAGTTTTGTTTGCACATTGTGAACATTGCACAGCGAGGGAAAATTATTTTAAAACAAATGTATTCACCAGTTTGTAGAGCTGGAACAAATTTAACAATTGAGAAGGTGCAATGACTAATTTAATAATTTTTAGTTGAAAATTGGGAGAACTAACCTAAATGATTTAATTATTGAAAGAGTTTCATCAAGCAACAGGCTGAGACTATAAACCTTGAAGCATTGATGCAGAAGTCTTTCTCTCAAGTCTGTTTTTACTGGAGAGAACCGTATCTGGTTCCTAAAACTTGTGGTCATTTAAAAAACCAACATTCAGAACACTTAAAAGATGTGAATACAGCGAAGCAGATTGTCTTTGCTCCAAAGTATAACTCAACTTTAAAATTTGTGAAGTTGAGTGAAAATAGCTAATTGGTGGTCTTCAATATATATGTTTTTTCCTTGTTAACAGAATGGCAGCATTATGGAAGGCTTAGCCTTGTGGAAAAATAATGTAGACAAACGTTTTGAGGGTGTTGAAGATTGCATGATCTGTTTCTCGGTCATTCATGGTTTCAACTATTCTCTTCCCAAAAAAGCCTGTAGAACATGCAAGAAAAAGTTCCATTCAGCCTGCTTGGTAAGTCTAAAGAGAAATTAACTTTCTTATGTTTTATGTATATTATCTGAATGATATCTAACTTTGGAAAAGAAAACAATGTTAAACTCTTAATTGTAGTTAATGGAAAACATTAAAAATGATTTTTCACAATCTGTAAATGATAATTAGTAATTTACTGAAAATGGTAGCATTAAAGCACTTTAACAATTGGACGTTGCTAATATATTTCTCAGCCCTCAAAAAATAGATGGTCTTATAAGATTTAGACCATAAAGGAGACTGAGAAATTTGGAACTGGGGGCCATCTGGCGTCAGAGCTCTTGGCTCTTTTTAAAACATCATACTGAAAAGAAAGTCACCCTCTGTGTAGTTGCTTTGTAGGAGATCTTCCTTATATATCTTAGTGGTGGTGTGCCTGAGCCAAGGTGGAAAGGATCAGACTGTAGCCTTTGGAAGTAATACCGAGTTGTGTTGGTTTTGGAAATGAATGGAGGGAGCACAAATTTCAGTATTCTCCCTTTTTCACTTTATCATTTTAAGGTTACTTTAGATGTATATGTAAAATGACAGCTTTAAAAAGTTCTTTTAACGTTTAAAACCTTTTCTTTTTCAGTACAAATGGTTTACATCCAGCAACAAATCCACTTGTCCACTCTGTCGTGAGACCTTTTTCTGAGATTTTTTTTGTCCCATTGGAAGTAATCCCTGAAGTAAGTCACGCAAAGGCAATGGACTTGAATCCATCTTTAAGTGTTGATATGAGGAGGCCAGTGAGCTTTACGTTTAAATAGGACCTTCTCTGGAAAATTATTTTGGTTAATGTAATGATCCTAAAATCAGGTTTACGTATCTTTAGATTTATGCTTTGTAAATGTTTGGAAGCCTTTTCTTTTGCATAAGACTATTAACATATTTGAGAGAAAATATTTATATTAATAGTTCAATCTCTTTGTATAGTTAAAAATAAATATGGAATAACCCTAAATTACAGATTTGGAATTTGTGAAAGTGTTGTACAACTGTATTATATTGATAAACCCATTCAGTTTATTGATCTATGTTCTAGAACAGTCCAAGTGAGGCAAATGAATTGACAGGGTTGATTTATATCTCCAGGTATTTTAAGACTTACTTATTAATTATGACAACAAAATTAGTATTCTCATATTTATATATTATTTTAATGATAAAAATGACACTAAAGCTATTAAGATAGCTTACTTTAAGCTATTTGAAGTGTGCTGTGAAATCCTATATAAGAGAGTGTAAACTGAACTTTAAGGTGCCTCCATTTATCAAGGATTATGAAATTCAGAGAATTAAATTCATGACACTGACCTTTGTTGTAGAAGGAGAATTTCCACCTGTTAGTGAAACTGAATTGCAGACCATACTTGTCAGTGAATTTATTAGTCAGTTTGAGTGAGTCTCCAGAGGATGAGAATTTGAGAGAAACAGAAATTAGATTATTTCATTCACGAAGCAGAGTGATACTGACCCCTCTATGGAGAGGGAAGAAATAAAACGGGTATTTCTGAAACTTAAGATTGGTGGGGGAAAAAAATGTAAATGCTGTAGGTGGCTTTCAATTTTGTAAGCGAAATTTGCTATTCTTACTGTCCAAAGTTACAGTGAATTAGAGATTTGGGGGAGCTAATTTTTCCAGCCAAGTAAAGAATTTTAGTACTAAGTAAAAGGTAGACTAACAGGCTGAAGTGGAGTAGGTGAAACCTGCCTTTTGCCACAGCATTCTTACCCTTAAAAATTGTGCCCGAAACATAAATGTGAAAATTTGGAACTTGGAGTAATTTTATTGTCGTCTTATATTACATGCAAAATATTAGCATATCCAACAGCAAGGTTACTTGAAAGATTAGCTAATCATCTCTGTTGCAAATGTTTAATTGGCAAAAAGCAACTCATGTTGAATAAAATGACTGCTTACCATCAAATGGGTAAAATGGTTATTATTGAAATAGTATGAATGTGGCCAGAGTATTATAGTTGAGAGTGAAGTATTACGTGTGACTTACAAATCTCTTGAGTTATATTTGTAGATGCAGTGTCATACCCAGTTCTGTCTGTCTCCTGAATTTATTTCTGTAGTATTACCTTACAGCCTTGAAACTCAGAGTCAGTAAGTGAAGTGCAGATAGCAAAATTCTACTACCTCTTCTTAACCCCTTTCTTAAAATAGTCTCTCTTTCTATGTCTCTCTCTGACATTATAATCCCAAAGGATTGTGTTACTCCTCTGTGAAAGTTACATACTTTTTCTTTAAAAACTGTTTTATAATAAGAGTTTGTGTATAACTTTTCCAGTATTGGTACTTCTTGGCTTCTGACCCAAACCCCAAGTAGAAAAGAAAAGGGAATAATGGAGCATTGTTTTTCCACAGTAGTATTTAGGCATCAGGTTCTTGGTGAAACACTATAATTAAGTAGGATACCAGCTCTTCATACTTAGGACTCTTAACACATTTCTTTGAGACTTGTAAATATAAATGTACTGTTTACATGCTAAAGAAAAAGCTTTCCAAAATAAGACTAAAATTCAGAATACCACATTAATTGAAGTTTTATTGATATAGCTTTGACAATTCTAGAGAGCATTCCTTAAAATTTTAGCATAAGGACATTTTAAAAGTGCATGAAATTCAAAGCCTATTAGCAAAATTATTAACTTAAAACCCTAATGTACATTGCAAATTTTAGAATTTATTTTTAGCTCTAATTTATCACATGCTCTAATGTATGTACATAAGTTTCTGTGACTTAAATAATTAATGTTATTCCTAGGTAAGTTTTTGTGTTGTGAATATTGTTATTATTTGATTGTTATACCATATGTGCCCATTAAATTTGTTTTAATTACAAAATATTTCAAATATACAGAATAATATAAATGCCCTTGTACTCTTCACAATCTATTTTGCCATATTTGCTTCTGATTTAAAAAATAAAATAAAAGGTTACTCTTTTGTACTCCTCCCTGACGCCATTTCCTCTTTCCCTTCCTAGAACTAATCTATTCTGAAGTTGGTGTGACTTCTTTCTATTTAAGATTTTATACTTTACCCCATGTTTGTATCCATGAATAATATATAGCGGTTTTTTTTTTTAATTTATATTTCTGATATCCTATTGTATGTAAGCTTTTGTAACTTGCTTTTTCACTCAACATAATTGCTGTGTAATATCACTTTATATCCGTTTACTTACCAATTCCCCCACTAATGGTCATTTCAATTGTTATTTTTTGCTATTTTGAACAGTGCTCAAATGATTGTTCTTGATAATGCTTTCTCATGCAAATGTGCTAGATATTCTGGACATATGCCCTAAGATGGAATTTCAGGTAATAGATAGCTATACTCCGTGACTTTAGATGGTGTCAAATTGCTCTCCAAAGTGGTGTGCAAGTTTGCACTCCCTGTGGCAGCAGAGTAAGAGAATCTGGGTTTCCTGTCTCATCACCAACACTTAGTCATATCAGACTTTTTAAGTTTTCCAGTCAGAGCTGTGAGATAGTAGGTCTTTGTTTTAATTTATATTTACCTGGCTACCAAGAATCTTCACTTCATTTCATATATTTATTGGTCATTATTTTGTGAATTTATTTCCTGTATGCCTATTTTTCTCTTGGATTACTTAAATTCTTACTGATCATAATGCTTTATCTGTTACAGGGCTTCTGGTATGTGGCTTGACTTTAATGTGATCTGTGGCTGTCTTTAATTATACAGAATTTTCCAGTTAATTAAATTCAGTCAAATTCATCATTTTCCTTCAAATTTTTTTTCCTTCTAATTTTTTTCCTTCCCTGAGGTTTAAAAAATTGTGTAATTAATTTTGTCTGAAGTTATAAATTTCAAAATATGCCTAATTCATCTGAAATTAAATTTTGTGACTGTTGTAAGGTAAAAATCACATTGATAGCCAGTTCTCATAGCATCGTTGCTTAAATAGTACGCCCATTCCCCGTTGACTTTGTAGTGCCTCCCGTATGTGTGGATTGGTTTCGGGGCTTTCATTCTATTCCGTTGATCTATTTATCTGTGTTAATTCTACACAGTTCTTTTTTTGTTTGTTTTTCTTTAAAAAAATAGCTTTATAATTAATCTTGAAGAGTAGATGACTAGTCCTCCTCTCTTGTTCTTCTCAAAACTTTCCTTGGTAGCACATCCTCTGCTACCCAGCAACTCCCTTTCCCCTGCTTGTTCACTGGCACAGCCAATTTATCCTTCCTGGAATGAGTTGTCTTATCGAAGAATTTGGCCAGTGTCCATCTTAGATTTTATCTCGTGTGACCAGGGCCTCTTCTGGCTTTGCCAGATCTTATTCTTAGGTTGTTACAACCCAGTTATCCTCAGTTTATTACACTGATGATCATGGAAATCAAATTGCTATACTATTTAGATTCTGTTGGGTACATTAAAAGAACAGTTTCTGTTGTTTTCTTTTTTAAAATATATTTATTTATAGTATGCCAGTGGAAATTATCTTATTTACATTTACTTAAATTTATCATGATAAATGTCAGTTATCAATTTAAAAATGTGTGAAGTGTTACATATGAGTACTTTCCCAAAATTTGTTTAGGAGGTATGCAAACAATAAAGTTTGAAGATACTGTTCTGGCAGATGGTAAGTGAAAAGGTGGCTGGCAGGTTTAGGTTTCCAGACCAGAGTTAAATAGACCCACACAGACAGATCTTTACTGATAGTTTTATAGAGATTTAAAAGTATTGCTTAACTTTAGATTTGGTGGTAGAGGGTCTGTCGTGAATAGTATGTCACACACTCTCTTCCAGTGAACCAGCCAAGTCATGGTGCTACAGATGTTGAAGAAACTGCTTCACTCCTTAGGTCAGATCTTCCAAAGGCTGTGATTCGGACTCTAGCCATTTCCGGAAAAGAGAAATCAAACAAAACTCTATGTAGTCAAAGCCTGATTCTTCCCTCATAATAGAACTGACAGCTTTTACAAAGTGGAAGGGTTACATTTTCTATCAACAAATGAATATATACTTTGACATCTTACTAGAAATGGTTTTGTAGTTAATTGTCACAAGATTACAATTAAAGTAGTTACCTTTTTTTGGAAAGCACTTTCTTAATTTAATACCTTCCGATGCGAACTTGGTCATAGCCTGCTGGACAATAGTTCTGAGGACAGTGCCCATGGAATTTCATGTTTTGTTTTCTCAGCTTACCACGCTGACAAGACTTCTCAATAAGCAGTCTTGCTTGTTTTTTGATTGACTTTGAAATGGAATATTTTAAGTGCTAAATGTGATATGTATTTGTAGATTTGGGTATATACTCTGTATTAAGAAGTTGCTTTCTATTATTTGCTTATATTTTAAAGTCAAATGCTTCTCTCCATCTATTTAAATGACAAGTATTTTCCCCTCTCTTTATCCTCATGGTGGCTTACATAGATTTTTCTAATGTTTAATCATTCTTGCATTCTTGTGATAAACCCTACTTGGTCATGATCAATACTATTATTACTAATAATGTATTTAGGGATTTCAAAAATATTTTTTCAAGTTTTGCATCTTTGTTCACAACTGAAATCAACCTATGATAATATTGTATGGTATATTCATAAATGAGATTAACCTATAATTTTTTTGTATTGTTTCTGTTTGGTTTTGGTATCAATGATATGCTAGTATCATAAAGTGAGTTAGGGTTCTTGAATATTTGGTAAAACTCAACTGTAAAATCACCTGGACCTGGTGCTTTTATTTTGTGGGGTGAAGATGGAATGGGCAGATACCCAGCTAATTCAGTTTCTTTTTTTTTTTTTTTTTAACATTTTTTATTTTTTTATTATTTTTTTTTTTTAAGATTTCTTTTGTTTTTTATTGCGTAAGGGGAACAGGACTTTATTGGGGAATAGTGTGTACTTCCAGGACTTTTTTCCATGTCAAGTTGTTGTCCCTTCAGTCCTAATTGTGGAGGGCACAGCCCAGCTCCAGGTCAAGTCACCAATGCTAGTTGCAGGGGCACAGCCCACCATCCCTTGCGGGAGTCGAACTGGCAACCTTGTGGTTGAGGGGACACTCTCCAACCAACCAAGCCATCCGGGAGCTCAGCGACAGCTCAGCTCAAGGTGCTGTGTTCAATCTTAGTTGCAGGGGGCGCCGCCCACCATCCCCTGGGGGAATTGAGGAATTGAACTGGCAACCTTGTGGTTGAGAGCCCACTGGTCCATGTGGGAATCGAACCGGCAGCCTTCAGACTTAGGAGCACGGTGCTCCAACCGCCTGAGCCACCGGCCGGCCCTTCAGTTTCTTTAATGGTCATAGACTCTTTTAAGTTCTACTTTTTTCATGAGTGGGCAAGTTTTATTTTCTCAGGCAATTATCCATTTCATTTTTTTTCAAATTCATTGGTATAAAGTGATTCATGGTATTTTCTTATGATTTTTAATACTTATACTCCATTTGTGAATATGATCTTTTCGTCTCTAATATTGTTTGTGTGATATTTCTCTTTTTATCAACCTTGATAGAGGTTTATCTAATTAATCTTTTCAGATAACAGGTTTTTATTTCATTAACCACTCAGATTCTTCAGCTTTATGTTTCATTAATTTCTTATATTATTTCTTTATACTTTCTGATAGTTTATTATTCTTATTACAACTTCTTGAGTTGAATGTTTACTAATTAATTTTCCTTTTTGTTTTCTAGGCATCTAATAGATGCCTTTGAGGAATGTATTTCTCTATACTTCTTGAACCATATTCCACAAGTGTTGATATGTGGTGCTTTTTCATATCCTAATTTTTAATATGATTGTCAGTTTGACCCAGTTATCTAAAAGTGAGGGTTTTTTTTTTATCGTTTGTTTCACAAAATACACGAAGCATTTTGGCTATCATTTTTATTTTCACTTTCGGAAATACTTTTCTACCTGTATGGCACTGTGGGTATGATTTCTGCTTCACTGTGGTTGCTTTTCCCCTTGCATACCCTAATCCTCAGACGTGAAACCCTTAGTCCAGCTCATAGTCAGGTGGAGAAGGAGGCTCTACCTTTGAAAGGAGAGCGTGAGAGAATTTGTAGACACACTTCAAATTCCCACAATAGAGATAATGCACAGACAGGTTTTAGTGCAGCGTAGTGTTGTGCTAAAAACAATGTTCTTTCTAATATAAGAAGAGTATGAAGTGCACATGGATTTGAAACTGTAACTGTGATACTCTACCAAATAGTCCTGTAGTTCATTTACACACACCCACTTTTTACTAACTGATATACTTAAGCTGATATTAAAACAAAATTACACGTCAGCAAAGCAATGCATTCTTCTACTCTTGCTGCCTATCATAAATGGAGTTCAGCTACACTGAGCCTTTGGAGCCTATTGTGTAATTTAACAGTGTCCTGCAACAGCATCAAACCTTTTCCAACAAGTCCTCTACCTTTTGGTTGTATTCTGCTTAAACTCAGTCTGAAAAATGTAATGAAAAAAGGTAACATTTACTCTACACCATAGGAACAGTGAGGGGTCAGCACATACAAGGTTAAACAATTAAGTTTGCAAACTCATCCTGAAAAAGTGCTCCATACCTCATCACTGAATATCACTATGGGCACCTTCCAAGTCCTCCCCTTGGGAAGCTATGTTCTGACGCCAGGGCCTAGTCCACCCTTCAAAGCAATTTTGGAACTCTTCTTCTGGAATGGCCATCAGAGCTGCCGTCGTATTACCCTTGATGTCCTGAATGTCATCAAAATGTCTTCCTTTCGATATTTCCTTTATCTTCAGGTAAAGAAAGACGTCATTGGGGGCCAGATCAGGTGAGTAGGGAGGGTGTTCCAATACAGTTATTTGTTTACTAAAAACGCCCTCACGGACAGTGCCGTGTGAGCTGGTGCATTTCCATGATGCAAGAGCTGTGAATTGTTGGCAAAAAGTTCAGGTTGTCTAACTTTTATGCAGCCTTTTCAGCACTTCAAATAATAAACTTGGTTAACTGTCCAATTGGTACAAATTCATAATGAATAATTCCTCTGATATCAGAAAAGGTTAACAAGCAACATTGTTGCAACAAGTTCGTGAACTTAATTGTCAAACCTCTTAGCCAGGTCTGCTAAACAAGCAGTCCCGTCTGCTTCCAGAATTCGTAATTATTTTAGATATCTGTGCTCAAAGACAGTGGTTTTACCACATGCCACTGCAAAGAGTGCATTTATGTATCACTCTGAAGTTTGACTTTAAATCAGTGATTATTGTGAAATAATTTCATTCATTTCCTGCTTGAATATTTTATTTCACATGTAGAAAGCAAAGAAATAATTACTGATTCATTTCATTAGCAGAACGTTACAGTTAAATGATGCCAGTTTTATATCAGTGTCATCAGATACTTCAAAAGAAATCAGTGAAATCAATGCCACAATTGATACAAAATTTTTAATATTCAAGGAACTAAATAAACCTTTTGGAAAGGTTTGAGGAGGGCTTATCTGGTGGTTCTGTACTGGGGTCTGTCGTGAAGGTGAGGTCAGGATGCTGGCGGTGCCTGCTCTCCTTGTAGGCTTGATGGGGGCTAGAGAATCCTCTTCCAGATGGTTCTTGTGCACGGCTTTGGGCAGGAGACTGTTGTCCCTCACGACGTGGATGTGCCCGTGGACCTGCTTAAGTGTCCTTAGACGTGGCATCTGGATTCCTCCAGTGAGTGATTCAAGACATTAAGACAGCTCTAATTCCTTTTATGACCCTCTCTCAAAAGTACATCATCACTTTTGAGTTCTGTATTGTTAGCACTCCTAGCTGTGGCAGGTTTAGCCCCCACTCTGCACCAGTGCCATGTTATAGCCAGTCGCTGCATCTTGCACCTTTTGTGGGCGTATGTCACTCTGATCACTTGCACCTTAAGTAAATAGGTCCAGCGGGTGCTCAAGGACTGACTCGGCCCATCAACACCGGTCATACCTCCTACAAGTAGAGGCTGGCGCCACCCCTCAGCTCTCTGACTGCTGTGAACTGTACTGAGATGCTCAGCAGCATATCTTCACCAGTGCTTGGGATTGTCAGGCTTCATTTTTGCCAATGTAGTGGATCTAAAATGCTATCTCATTTAGTCTTGATTTGCATTTTCCTAATTAACAATAAGGTTGGGATTTCCATGTATTTATTAGACATTCATATTTCTTTCTTGTCATTTAAGCATTTTTATATTGGATTTCTAGTGTTTGTTTTTGTACTTGGTAATTTACAAGAATTCTTTATTTGTTCTGGCTATTAATCTCGCCACATGTTGAAAACCTCTACTTTGTGCTTTTTAATGAACAGCACTCTTTAATGTAGCTGAATTTATCAATCTTTTCCTTTAGGATATGTGTTCTAATCATTTTATGGAAATACTTTTTCTGCCCTGGTGTCATAAAGATATTCATCTATGTTTTCCTAAAACTTAAAAAAATTGAGCCTTTCACGTTTATTCCTTAATCTGTTTAGTGGACTTTTATATATGGTGTGAGGTTAGGGATCCAAATTTATATATATATAAATATACATATACACACACACACACATATATATATATATATATATATATATATATATATATATATATATATATTCATGTTCGTATATAGTCACTTATAACAGTACTAGTGACAGAATATGCCATTTGATCTGCAGTGTCATCTCCATCATACATAAGTTTCTATATATGTACACGTTTCTTTATGGGTGTTCTGTGTCAATTTGTCTATCTTTGGGTCAATACAAAACTGTCTTTGTTGTTTAATGATAAATATTTGACATCTGGGTAGTTCAATCTCCTGTAAGCTCCTCTAATTATTTGGGTGTGTGTTGGCTGTTCTTGGCCATTTGTTCAAGTTTCATTAAAAAATACTGGGATTTTGACTGGAATTATACTGCATAGGGAGAATTGTTATCTTTATAATAACAAGTCTTCCTTTTCTTGAACATGAAGTAACTCTGCATTTATTTAGGTCTTTAAAATATTTTTAATCAAATTCTAAAACTTGAAGCATGCCAGTCTTCTTCATATGTTAGAATCATTCCAGTGACTTATTGCTTGTTATTATTGTAAATGGTATTAAAGTACATTTTTCTCATTTTGGGGGACTGGGGCATAGAAATAATAATTTTTGAATATTGATCTTATAGCTCTCACTATAGCGTCTTTTGTGTGTTCCTAGTAAATGATCATATCATTTATTAATCTCAATTTTGTTCATCCTTCCTATCCTTTTATTTTTCTTAATTGCTGGCCAGATCTTCCACTGAAAAGGTTAAAAAGGAGTGGTGATACGTGGTATCTTGGTCTTGTTTCTGATTTGTAAAGAGACTGCTTCCAGAGTTTCTCCTTTAAGTATATTTGCCATAGTTTTTGGTACATAGGCCACCATCAGGTTAAGGAAGTTCTTCCTCATCCAACTTTTCTAAATATATTGAATTTTCACAAATGTTTTTTCCAATTCTGTTGAGGTGATAATGTGTTTTTCTACTTTAATCTATTAGAATGATAAATAGAATTTATAGATTTTTGTATTAAATCATGCTTACATTCCTGAGATAAATTCAACTTGGTCATGGTGTATCATGATTTATACAGACTGCTAGATTTAGTTTGTTGAAGCTTTTATTTTTTCCCTCTATGTTGATGTGATTGGCTTGCAATTTTTCTTTCTTATACAATTCTTACCTGGTTCTGTTATTGAGGTTATACTTGCCTCATACAATTAGTTGGGGAAGAATTGTCTCTTCTTGGGCATACAGTTCAACTATATTGGTAACATCTGACTGAAATCTGGCCAATGGAATGTGAAATGATTTATGCTACTTCCAGGACTGGCTCATAAAAATCTCCCATGCATGATCCACCATTCATTTGTCCTCCCCCCCCCCCCCCCATAACCGTGTTGGCTTAGAAGCTGAATGTGATGGTGTATAAAATAGAAGAATCTTGCCTGACTCTAAAGGATTGAGTGGCACAGAGTACTCTTCACCCACTAGAGAAACACATTAGACTATAAAATGAGTAAGCAATAAAAAAAAAAAAAAAACAACCTTGAACTGTGTCTCACTAATAAAGAACTTAGCATATTGAAGTTTTTTGATAAAATACATGGTTTTGGTTTAGTCTTTTGGGTAATGAGGAGAAGTGAGGAAACTGATACCAGAAACTGGAAACATGATAACCTATGTTAAACATTGACAAAACAACTAGTAAAACTGTAACCAGTAATATTTAAGTACCAGCTGAGCTTTAAGGAAAGAGGTTATAGTGGATGTTGAGTATTATTGACTGTATTTGGCAAGGTGTTATAGGAAAAAATAGACCAGTTTATAAAAATCATGGGAAGTCAGAGTATAAAAATGCAAGATGACGAATGAATGAAAAATCTGACAGCTTCTAGATCCCAAATGTAGAATAAATAGACTTATTAAAATCAAATTAAGAATGTTATCTTCCCATCCAATTCCCTCCCCCCCCTTTTTTTTTTGAAAGAAAGGCATGAGTATGAAAAAGTAAAGATACAAAGCACTTTTGAGACCTATGTCTAGGATAAAATAAACTCGATGTAGTGATTGGCATATGAGACTGTCAGCAAATGTATCAGAAGCCTACTAAATTTTTAAGGAAATCTATTGTCAAAGGAACCCAGAGCCTAACCCCCCCAAAACAGACCTTGTGACTCTTGAATGTACCTTAAAACAACCCTTGGGCAGGAAACCGACAGCAAAAATTTTCCAGTCCCCAAGATGCTCTAGCCATTGGAATGTGGACAGAAGTGATGTTTGCTACTTCCAAGACTGGGCCATAAAACTTTCCCATGCACGAGCCTCCATTCTCTTTTCCGTTCCTTGCTTACTTAGAGGTTCGATGCTGTATGTCCTGTTGGCACCAGATAACACCCATCTCAAACGTGGCCAAGGGGAAAAGTAGACAAGGCAGAGCTGAATCCCAGAGAACAATGATTGAGAATTGTTCCCAGAGACCACAAGCTGCTAGTGCTCTACAGCGTCCTTTTATTTCCTCTTCTTCCTGAAATGGCTGAATTAATTGTGCAGACGTTGGCAATTAGGTTGGGGTCTTATGTCAGAGTTCTGGTCAATGTAATAAAGGAGGAAGTGAGGGAAGCCATTCATAAAACCAGCCCCTAAAAATCTCCCATCCTCGGAAGTTAATGTTGGAGATGGCAGCATCGCAAGATGGCAGGATTCTGGGTTCCTGCCCAACTCCATGGAATACAGCCCCTCCTGTCAACCCCCTCCCCACAACCATTCTGGACCGTGACCTCAGCAAACAATAAATTTATTTTCTTAAGCAATGGAGACCTCTTGGGGTTGTTACAGCAGTTATCTTACCCTTACTAATAATACTACAATCTCCCTCTGCCTCCCTCTCATACAACATTTGTGATTACATCTAGGACCACTTGAATAATCCACGATATTCTCCCCATTTCAAGATCCTTAATTTAGTCACCTCTGCCAAGTTCCTTTTGCTTCGTCAAGTTTCACAGGGTTGAGAGGATTAGAACGTGGCTGTCTTTAGGAGCTATTGCTCAGCCTACCACATGCACATATTTAATTTAAATTAAGTAATATCTTTACCTCCTGAGATGTTTTTCCTGAAATACATCTTTTAAAATTTTCTTTATTGAAGATCTCTTGTTGGTAAACTTCCTCATTTGTATCTATGAATGTTACTTTTTAAAACCTCATTTGTGAGTTTTTCTGGGAACAAACAGGTCGACCCATTATTCTCAACATTTTCAAGATGTTTTTCCACTGGCTTCTAGCTTCCATTGTTGCGGTTTGAGAATCTGTTGTTATTTTAAGTATCATTCTTTTATATTAAAGGGACAAATGGTATTTTGTGGTTTGTGGGCCACCTGGTTTCTGTGGTCTCTGGTGCAACTACTCAGCTCTGCCAGTGTAAGCCAAGAAGCCCTAGGCGATCTAGTCAGTGAGTGGGGAGGGCTGTGTTCTGACATTTTAGTTACAGAAAGTTTGCCAGCCCCTGCTTAGCAGTGATTTCCCTTTGCCTTTTAAGATCTCTGCTTTTGGTGTTTTGTGGTTTTACTGTATGTCCAGGGGTGGATTTCCCTTTATCCTGTTTATGCTTCCAGAATCTATGAGTAGCTTCTCTGTAAAGTCAATTCAGGAAAAATTATTAGCCATTATGTTTCAAAATATTTCCTCTTATATTCTTTCTGGGACTCTTGTTTTGCTACACCTTGTCATTCTATCCTTCATAATCATTAAGTCTCTTTAGATCTGTTTACTCTGTCCTTGGTGGTTTTTGATTTGGGGAATTCTAGTTCTCATTTTTAAAAATTGCCTTGAATTTGTTCTTTCCAGATAGTATCTTCTTGTGTGCTTTATGATTGTTAATTGTTCAAACATTTCCAACAATCTGTAATCTGAATACAACAGTTCTATTTATATTCCTTAGGTGTCCAATTCTGTTGTTTTCTGTTCTTACTGATTGTAGTTTTACTTCTTGGTGATCAATGTGTCTAGATACTTTTAATGTTAATTTTTTCGTGTTAATGTTGTTACTCCACACAGATAATATAAATCCTACAACAGAGTGTGTAGCATAGAAGAGGGATTTTATTTCTCATAGATTGTTACTTTTTCTTTCTATTCAAGGTCCAAAGTTAATTTTTTGCTGCTTTCCTTGGGTGAAATGATGTTTTACAGGCCCTCTTTTTAAAATATTTAACAGCTTTTTTTAACACTGAAGGAGCTATATTTGCTGCTGTCTTGCATAAGGCTCCTGGCCACAGTTCTTATTGATCACCAGGGCATTAGCATCCACTTTTCACACTAGTATTCTTTCCTTGGTTTGTAATAATATGCTACTTCCCTGTCTTTGGCCACTGTTTTAGTTTGCTAGTGCTACCATGACAAAATACCACAGGCTGGGTGGCTTAAACAAGACACTTACTTTCTTACAGCGCTGGAGGCTGCAAGTCCAAGATCAAGGTGTTGCCAAGTCCATCTTCTCCCGAGGCCTCTCCTTGGCTTGCAGATAGCTTCCTGTCTCATATGGTCTTTCCTGTGTGCAAGCAGCCCTCGTGTGTCCCTTTCCGTCCTATCTCCTTTTCTTATAAAGACACCAGTCAGACTGGATCAAGGCCCACCTTAGTAACCTCATTGGAACTTAATTATCTCTTTAAAGTCTCTGTCTCCTGTACAGTCACAATCTGAGCTACTGGGGGTTAGGGCTTCAACATAGGAATCGGGGGGGTTCACAATTCAGTCCATAACAGTTGTAATACGTGAAGTTTTTGGGTGTCTTTTATGTAGCATTTCTCTGTTTTTTAGTCTCCTATGTCGCTAGAAGTCCTCTATGCTAATCGTAAAGTGTTTCAAACAGTTACTGAAAAGTATTCAAGACCCAATTCCAAATTATGACTAAAAGCCCATAATAACATTCTAAGGTTTTTTTTATCTTTTTTTTCCCGTCCTGGGATATAAGAGGTTATTGAAGATTTCAGATGGTACTATTTCTGGGAAAGGGAATCCATTTACAGGTATCACATTCAAGTAAATACTAATTTTGACACTTTTGCTGCTGAAAGAAGCATAAGCAAATGGATAGAAAGCTTTTGAAGTCAGATCTGTGTATGAATGCTGCCATACTGGCTTTACCTTGTATTACTGTGCTGCTTTCAACAAGTTATTTAACCTTTCTGAACATCAAAGAAAGATAATTCCACTCTTTCTGTAGATTGTCCAAAGGGTTAAATGACAGCGCTAGTAAAAGCAATAGTTCTAAAATTTGGCAGGCTTAAGAAATACTGGAAAGAATGTTTTTAAAAATACAGTTTTTGTATCTGTTCAGCAGAAGACTCCATGTGTCTACGGTGGGGTTTAGGAGTTTATAATCCTCAAAAGCTTCCACAAGTGATTCTGATTCTCAGGTAGCCAAATACAAAGTAAATTTTGGATTCCTCTCACTCTGGTCCTACACAGTCCTGCTCATTGATTTTGAATGGTGCAGAAGTTATGGAAGAAGAGGTTTCTAAATTTAGTAAAGGTAATTTGACATGTCTTGAAAGACACATGCAAACTTTTTAAAAAGGTGATTAACTTAAAAGTGGTGAGTTTATATACAATTCTTGATCTAAGAAAAATGTACAGCAGTTTACAACATATATGCAAGAAGAAAACAGAAATACACGCTAAAGGATAAAATGTAGGAAAAAAATCTCACCTGGGAGAAGAATGGACGCAGAAGGCATGCTAAGTAATAGAATTAAGACAATAAGCAAGTGAAAGTAAATTAAAAATTTTTTTTAATAAAAAAGTTAAAAAAATTATACAAGTAATAACATTTTGTGGTAGCAAATGCTACCACAAAAGAGTGAAAATTCCTCCATTCCCACCTGGTATCTTCTGAGACTTCTTATATACACATACAAACCTACCTTCAAAAATATACATATAGGATACTACTGTTTTGCAACTTGTTTTTTTTTGTGTGTCTGTCTCAAAGTACATCATGGCCCCCTTATGGTTCAGTATACACAAATCCTACTCATATTTAATAGCTGGATGTCACTCAATTCAGTGACATGGATATACTGTAATCTGTTTTACCAGTCCCTTTACTGATAGATGGTTAGGTTGACTTCCTTGTTTTGCTATAACAGACAATGCTGAAATGAATATCCTTTCATATATAAATCCTTTCATATATAAAATGAAATTATATATATAAAATATATGTATTTACTAGCATTTATGCAAATATTTCTGTAGGTTTAATTCTTGAGGAAAAGAATGCCCAACCCTTCCACCATTTTCTATGTAACATTATTTCTGACAATTTTACTTGTTAACAAGAAATGACTTTAGTTTTGAAATATGCGGAATACATTCAGTTTCTATATCAATACCTATATATATCTATATATCTATATTGTTCACATGTACTCAATATAATATGTATTCATATGTATATTCAATATAATATATTCATTATGTAGACATTCCATATAATATAGAGCACATACTGAATATTAGGACTTGGTGAATTTTAGGACTGAAAGGATTTCTTGTCCTGCTTGCCTGGAAAGTACTGTAGTCCCATGTAGACCTTCCATCTTCATTGTTTTCAAAATTTCTTCTAAAATGAAAATTACAGCAAAAGGTAAAATCCAATTAAATAATTTGGTGAAGTGTGTATAATCACTAAACAATTTAATAAATGATAAACATAGAGTGTACAAATTCTGTTCATCTGAGAAAACAATGAATACCAAGTTAAGTTTCTACTAACATGAACTTGGGTGTCAGACGGGAGCACTTTGTATTTTCAAGGTGTTGCTGAGAACTCTAATCAGAATGGCCTGCTTTGTACTGGTAGCCCACTCTGGACTCAATAGAAACATCAATTATACTTATTATTACAGCAGATAATTAGTATTTTAGTTGCTTGGCTCCAACCTCTGCTTTATATCCTCCTTTTTGGATAAAAGTATCAGTGAAGGTATGGGCGAATTGTACAGTAACACTGCACAGTAGTAGTAAATATAAAGTAGCTTATTTCAGGAGTACTGAAAAAGGCAAAACCTTACTTTTTATAAACAACACTAAAATGACTGAACTAAGAAAATGGAGTTGCAAAAAAACCCCAAAACCTAGTAATCATGATGTAATTGATTGATGTAATCATGGTGTAAGATAAAAATTAAACTGAGGTATATAGAAAAAGAGAAGAAAGACTATGGTCAATTTAGTTACAAAGGAATCTGGAAACTAAGATACAACAGTCTATACCATGAGATAGCTTTCATGATAAAACTTCAGATGGACTAAAGAGGATGTAGCAGAATTGTCAAGGGCATGAAGACTAGAGATGGAAAAAAAATTAACAATATTGAGGGTGAGGTGCTGGAAGAAGAAATTGTATATTTTGCATTTGAATATTAGTTTATGAATTGGGAAAACTGCCCCCCCCCCAAAGAGAATACTTTACAAAAAACCCAAATCTAAAAAAAATCCCTCTCTCAACATGTGTTGGTCTATATTAGTTGTCAGTGATTATAGTCATAACATCCTAGGTTACTTTATAAATTACGATCTTTGACATTATTAACTTCTGATTTTAGCAAAGTAAATTATTAAAAGATAAACTGGCCTGTATTACCTGGATTGTTTTCTTTAATGGTAACTAAATAGAATAACCCTCTTTGTGAGAGGAGATCTGGAACCAGTGGGAAGAATCTGTCCATGACCTCACGACCTTTTCTGCCACCAGCCCAAGCTGCCTCAATTCCGTGACTTCCTACCTGTGACCAGTAAGAAAGAATGTTTTGACTCATTACGTTTAGAATGAGAAACTGAATCTTTTTGACAAGTAACGTTCACCATAACGTTCACCGAACAAGTATATATTTTGTATTACTACTGTCCAGGAGGCAGTGAAGTTTCATCTGAGCCCCACCATTTCTTAGCTTTGTGACTCTGCGTAACTTTATCTTTGTGAATTAACTCTCCCTTATCTGTAAAATTAGAAAAACAATAGTTTCCAACTGTAAAATTAGAAAAATGATAAAAAATTACTTTGTCCACTATTAGAAAAAAGTGACGAAATATAGTTCTAAAACAGTGCCCTATACATATTATTAAAGGCTTAATAATAGTTACTATTAATACAATGCGTATATTGAGAGACAGGTAATTCTTAACATAGAACAACTGGAAGAAAATGGGAAGCTTGTATTGTAAGAGATTTACTTTGCAGAAACAAAGTTTCAAAACATCTCACTGCACCTGGATGTCTCTAGATTACTTAAAGTATGAATCACATAGACCATTTTTAGGAATCCATTTATCACATTTTTTCCGATAACAATCTAATTATTTTGTAGACACAAACCCATGAGAGTTTATACAGCATTAAAAAATCTTTAGATCCTTACCATTGTATATTGTTTTCAAAACTAAAGAGTATTTTGAAGAAATCACTCAAAAATAACTAACCCTAACACAAGTATTTTCTTTATTTCCTTCAGTGGTTTTTGTCCGTATTTTAAATTATTTATATACAATCATGACTTCTGCTTTTATTCATTTAACGTGGCATATGCTTCCTTGCTATACTTATAACCATATAAATTTTACAAATAAGAGAAATGTTTATAGACTAGCTTTAAAAAAAACTGCACTTTTCCCTTTTACTGTTTTGCTTTTGAGCTCCTCCCCCATGTACACACACACTCACACACATTTTTCTTTTTTGTTCATGTTTTACAAAGATAGGATTATATTGTACTTTCCTACCTATATTTTGCTTTTCTCACACAGTACTTTATGGAAATCTCTTCATCTAGCATAGTTCTAATTTGCTCTTTTAATAACTATAATATTTTATGGTGCAAAATTATCAAATCTTAGTTAGCTATTGATGGGCATTCAATGTGTCATTTGCTTACATTTTTGTATGTATTTAAGTTATTCCCATACTTATCATAGGTTTCTTAATACAACTTTCCACAAAATTAGTCATATTAGGAAATGTATCAGTTCCTGTTTTTGTCAAAACTTTCCTCTAGCAGACTTCCCATTTCTGGCATTCTTATAATTCCTTCTTTTTCTGGGGTACTTGTCTTCCTCTTCCTTGGTTTACTCCCCCATTCTCTGGATGTTTCATCAGGGAAAGTGGTCTGTGGAGACAGCGTATGGCGATGGCAGCTTCTGAAAGCCTGTCTCGCATTCTGCTCCAGTATGGACCAGGACCCGTGTGCTGGACCCTGTTTACACGCCGCCCCAGCGAGGCTCAGCCAGGTGTATGTGCTGGCACCAGAGATGCCCTTCCAGGAAGATGGGCTGGCACCAGCCACATTCTCACAGGCCACAAAAGGGAGGTTTCTATCCTCATGAGGGAGGGGTCGTGTTGGTTGACTGCTATGTCAGCTCCTGACCCTTCGTAGGTCACAGGCACAAACCATGAGCACCTAACCTGTTTCTGGATATTCTCGTGAGTACAGCCACAACTCTGTGTACAAACTCCTACGATATTTTGTGACTCCTGCATCTATCCTCTGAGTCTCTTCTTTTACCTTTATGATTTCCTTCTGATTTTCTTCATGCCCTATACACTGAAATATTTTTTTGCATTTGGTTTTCAGACCACTGATTCAAGTCTTGAGAGAGACCACATTCTTTTCTCATTCATTTCCTTAGGTTTTACTTTGTAAAACATGTTTTTATGCTCCAGGAAATCTCTGTTGTGCTGCACTTGGACCCTGCTCTACAGCTAACTTCTTGGCTCACAGGAATTGTGACACTCGCTGTCCCTGTTGGGACAGTGACAGAGCCCAGGCCGCCCACACTCAGTCATCTCCGGAGCCCTGGCCCCGGTAAGGCTCAGGAGACGCAGGCACAGAGCTTAGTACCCGGCATATGGGAGAAGGGAAGCCCACCCGTGTTCCCATGTCCCCAGAGGCTCCTCTTCACCCACTAGTCTTCCCAGTAGTTTGTAGAACTGATAGGCCATGATTTACTTAACTGTTTCTCTTCTGTTGCATATATAGGTTCATATTATATGCCACCTTCAATAAAGAAGCAATAAACAATTTTGTGAATTTCAATATTCTATTGTTGAATGATTTCCTTAAATCAGATCTCAAGTACTGAGATTACTGGACTGCAACATTTTTATCATTCTTGAGACTTATTCCCATGGTGCTTGTAGAGAGTTGTATTAAGTTCCACTTCCCTCAACTGCTGTTCACATTATGACAATGACTTTCCTTCTCATATGACTTCACGAGTCAGCAGAGTAACAGCTTCTTAGCTGCTTAACAGCCATTAGTAGCAACAGCAGCTAAACAGGCCTGCCCCATCTTGATAGACATGAATACAATGCTTATCAGCCTTGCCAGAGAATGATCATCGAAGAATAAAATAGGTACAATTCAAAGGAAAGTTAGCCTTAGTCCATTATTAAAATGTCTGCCTTGACCATTCTCTCTTTAAATTGGGAAATGGTTCATATGCTTTACCGCTTTAATACGAGATTTTTAAAATCATACATTTCAAGGTGAATCTTTCCCCCACCTGAAATGGGAATTGGTTCCCCACCCCCACTCCTGATAAAACCCATGAAAGAGGGAACCTGAGACTTTCCGAAAGAATTCCTTTGTCAATTTAAGGTTTAAGTTCGATTAAAAATATTTTGTTTTGCAAATTTGTCATTTATAATGAAGGATACGTGTGCCCGCACACACACACAGATTTAAATACCATGGCCTGATTTGGATGGGGTTTTTAAGGAAAGATTTGGGTCAGCTTGGATATCCATTTTAGGTTCCTTTCCTACGTCTGCCAGTAGTACCCAATCACAATTTGGAGTAAAATCAGAGCAATTTGTCTTAATCAGCAGCTGACTGATGTGTCATACGATGAAATTCATTTGACTTCAGAAAGAAAACAGAAAATATTAACAATTAAGTTTAGTTCTATGTACCTCTTCAGGTGGAGTCACCACATAGGGGGGATTAAACACCAGCAGATCGACTTTTTCCTTCAATCTTGGCAGCAAGCCTTTGACCTAAATGTTCAACCACAGTCAGACTTTTAAGCCAGAGTACACATTCAATCAATCTTTAAAAATATGTCTCGTTTTTACAAAAAAAAAAAAAAAAAAAGTGTCAAAAGGCCACACTAATAAACGGAAATAGAGATAAATATTCTTACATTTTTATGCAGTTAAAGATGATATGAATTTACCTAAAAATAAACTATCAGAATGAAAATAAAATGCTCAGGGAAGTCTCCTCTCTCCAACAGCTCATATGTTTACACTCTGGGTTCACTTGTAGAAGATGAAATAAGGAGGCCAGCTCTCATTTTGTAACACATGTTCTACACAAACCTGTGTACAACTTGAAAGCTACAGCCTCTAACTTAAACATTTATTTTCTTTAACCAAGAGAAATGTTTCATGAGGTGACAGAAAACATCAGGAGATGGATTTTTTTAAAATTTCTATTTAACTATTTGCAAATTGTATTGACTGAAAACAATGAGATATCAAAGAAAGAATTGGAAATACTGAGAAGAGACACTGAAAACATCAGTTATTATTTTTTTTGTCATTTTATAAATCTTTAAACTGAGTACAATTTTCTACTGAACAAGAAGAAAAATGTCTTAAAGTATATTTAGGGTAAAATGCCACTTAAAGTATTCCTTTGATTGAGTTAAATAAATATTTTAAAAACCATGTTTGATTATTATCCTATACCTTCACAAGCACTATAAAGTGAAAATACTGTGTCAGGATGAGTTCTCACCGTAAAGACATTTCCTTCAGTTACCTCTTGATACTGACTCTTACCCATGAATTTTGAGCCTGTATCTTGAGATGGAATATTGACATATCTCAAGGCAGGCAGTGTCCAAAACTATTCTGTTAACATTTTCATAATTCTTCGCCATCTGCACAGTTACATACCATTATTTGCTGGATATTTTTCTTTAAATGGACCTTTATTTGCTAAATGAATTTGCTTTAAAGGGAGACTTACTATGGAAAATCACTATTACATTCTGGACTACAAGAATAAATGCAATATAAATGAAAAAATGATACTGTTATAGTTACTGTTGCCAATCTGAGAGTGACCCAGACTCGTTTTCTCTTTGTCAAAAGGGCGTTTCTAAGCTTATAAAAGATGTTAAAGAACAACACCAAACAGACCTCATTGATGCAATCAGACTGGACAAAACAAAATTAAAGAGGGAATAGCTTTAACATTATGTGATTCAAAGTTATTTAATACTCAGCCATACCATCTAAGTATTGGGCATATCATGGGGCCACTTACAAATATTGTGAAACTGCCTTTGAATTTCCATTTTACCTAGTTTTCTAAAAGCAATTCCATTTTTATTATCTTCAGAAGCCTGCTAACTATGCAGTTCAAAGAGAACACAGGAGTACTACTGTACTACTACTGAAGAGATGTTTACAAAGATAAATTTTCTTTCTCATTTAAAAAGAGAAAAGAATACCATTTGGGGGAGAAGTAATTCAGATGTATGTAAGTAGAAAGGTGACTAGGTAATCTGCTAGTAATGACATTGGAAAGTGAGGAAATATATTTGAAAAAAAAGGAAAGCTTTGTTTTTAATTCCGTAAAGATACTAAGTTTCTCAAATTATAAAAAGAAATCCAAAATGTAATTTTGCAGAAATCTTGACAGCAAACTAGAAAATAATTTGCTTTGTAACTTTGTGATGGCCCTGAGGTACTATATACTGATAATCATTGTGGCATTGGATTTTACATACAGAAAAAATTGACGTTCAACAAATAGAAAATTTTGGCATTATAAAGAAAATGGATTTAAAGAAGAAAGTCATAGTGGACTGGATATAAAGTCTGATTACAGGCATCCTTCACCCGAATATTGAATCATCCATATTCAGATTTTGGATAGCCTCAGAGCATTGGAACATATCCACGAATTGAGAAGTAAGCAAAACAGGCCTCTGACAAGAAAGTTTAAAATCCACACAGCAAAACGCATATACTTGACTCATCTGAGAGGCACTTATTCAGCCCCTTAACTCTTAGTTTAAATACAAATCTAAATTTGGACCTCTAGATTTGGATTCATATGGTCTCGACTTAAATTCTGGATTTCTCATTTAATTATGTGTCTTTCAAAAATGTACCTCACCTAAGCTTCCACCTCTGTTAAAAAAATTCTGAATTTCTTCTATCTTTAAAGTTTTACTGTTCTATCAAAAACAGTTAATACTAATTACAGCTATATTAAAGAAACCAGTTAAAAAATTTAAAGAGCAAAATCACCAAATTGATCTCATGTCAGTCACTTGAATACCTTTCTTGATAATCTAGTTTTTAACAGTAGTAGCAACTTCTAGTAATATGTAAAGAATTTCTTACACCTTTGGCCTAATTTCTTTTAAGCTGCAAAACCATTTGTGAATTTAATAAAGCAGAAAAGCTAAACAAAAACATTTATCAGTATAAGACTACAGGTCAAGAAATACTGAAGACATTTTATATGCAACTGAAAAATGTATGATATATAACTTAAAATAAAATGACGATTTTGTAGTCATTTGTTGCTGTCACCAGCCCAGGGCCCACTCCCCATTTCTTCTGATTACTTCTCCTTCACTTTTTCTTTGGGGAAGCTCTACCTCTCTCATTCTCAAGCCAAGTGGTTTGGAGAAGATTTATCCCAACCTAGGGGCGGGAGGGGGGGGGGACACGAAAACACAGGCCTAAGTCAATCTTTTCCACATTCCAACCCCCCTGGCCAAAGTGGGAGACTGAGAGACATAGGCACATTACCCAAATTGATCCAAACTATACACATTCTGGGGCTTCTGCTAGATTAACTGAGTAGAAAGTTTCTTTCCATGGGGTGGGGGAGAGGGGGTGCTGAGGAGTAAGATATAGACACGCAAGTATCTTGTTACCAGGAAAGGAAAGACTGCCTAGGAATAGAGCCACTAGAGAGAAATTCAGACCTAAGAAAAAGATGGCTATAACATCATTTGAGTTCCTAGAGCCAGCTGTGCCTGAAGCCACCCACTCTTTTTATTTAAGCCAGTTTGAACTGGATTCTCTGTCATTTCTGACAGAAAGATGTCTGATCTATACAAGCCAATAGACATTCCCTGTGAATTGTAAACAAGAAGGATTACATCAGTCAAGAATTTACTTTATAAACTATGGGGTATACTGTTTAGTGGGTTAAAAGTTAAGTAACCACTCAAGTTTCTTTGACCTAAATCATTTTGACCTTATTTGAAAAGGAAATTAATTATTATTAGGGAAAGATTCATGGCTCACCAAATCTGTAACTATGGGTTCAATGTGAACTTTGTTACAACGTGCTGTCTCCAGGGTACAAGCCGCTGCCTTAGGGTTGATGTCAGTGCAACTATAAACAGAAAAGAAAGAAGAGACAAATCTGTTACTGAAAAATTCAAGGAATGTTCCATTCCTTTTACATAAAAAAGATTTAGAAAAAAAAATTGAATGTTTTAATGGCAAATAAAAAAGATTTGTTATATTGATGAAAAAGACTGTTATACTGATATGATGTGCAAGAGTAGAATACGTATAACTGCACACACATCTGAAAAAATTTATTAAATTATGAATCTAATGAAGGAATACTATGCAGCCACCAACAATGAAATTTAAAAGGAATTTTTGAAAGGAAAATATTCATGGTACTATTAAATGAAAAACAGGAAATGAAAAATAAAACTTAAGGCAACTAGTTGGATCATGTGTGGTAAAATTTATAGGGATTTTTATCTTTATAATTTCTATATTCTCAAATTTTCTAAAAAATAATTTTAGTAACTTTCAATTTTTTCTGATAAATTATTTACATAAAAGAATTCAAACTTAGAGATTGACCTAAAATTCTTATGCTGCTTCTATAATTACATAGTCTGATAACACTTCTGAACAGGCAGTTATAATTTTTAGGGAAGCTCATTTGCAATCTGAGTCCTTACTATACTTCAACACTATCAGATACATAGTATCTACTTACAAAAATGATTTCATTCAAGCAATATTTATAGTACTTGTATCTCTGGAAGAGGTGAATGTGTTTGATATTCTTACACTTACATGTACAAAGCCTGAGGACCTATCATGGAGGCCAGGAATGCAGATACCACTCCAGACCCTGAACCTACTTCCAGGCATATTTCCACTCTAAAACAAAACAAAACAAAATAATATTAGTACAGTAGGATTAAAATACACATCACAGAAAATAACTCTCATGCTACTTGTAATCTATGTTTCTCCAGCACTATCACTCACCTATCAATCACCTGCAATCTATGGAAATATAAATGTATAAATAAACTAATGTCCCACAACTACTTTATGTTCATTTAATATTGCATTCATTCAAAATTGTTAAAATTTGGGGTAATTTAAGTCCATAAAATAGTAATATAATAAATGGCTTTCAATTAATTTCTACAAAACATTACATAAAAACTATGGAATTATGTTAATTTAGGGTTGGAAATTTTAATATGAAAGCCATCACCCCTTTCCACAAAGAGATCCTAGTTTAGTATCTCTTAAAATGATAGGGTTAGTATTATTACAATACTTATTTACGAAAGACATTTCTCTATCATTTAAAAGTATAACAACCCATCATTATATCTGAGGGAAAGAAAGTTCCCCCATTCTATGGATAATAGATTTAGAGCATCAAAGAAATTTCATATTTGTACAGCTATGTATGCACTGAATTTGGAAAATACTGAAGTATCTGATCTCAGAATATTAATAATTTTAAGAATGCTACTGAATATATTCTTCATTCCACTGTATTTTTGTCCTTCAATTAATTTCCTTGCTTATAATCTTACATATACATCAAAAGCACCAATTATCTCCATTACAAAGTTTGATGGGATTTAGGGGTCTCTTAACACCTAACTCCCCAAACTATCCAACAACAAACTATTTGGGTTTCTAACTTTTGGGACCAGTTCACACATCTGACAAGCTTTTATTATGTTGTACAAAGGTCTGCTGAATCTTTACCGGGTGGCTTCTACTTGAAAATAACTTATCATAGTCTCAGAAATAATTAAAATTCCTAGACCAGAAATATCCCAAACTTGTTAACAAAAGCAGCTCCTTTTACAGCATACTTTGCAATGCAATTTGTGCTTGTAAATCGTTCTGGGATAGCTTGAGAATAAAAGACAAATAAAACAGTGCTGTCCCATCCTATATTCCAGTAAATCCAAAGGTTCCATCATTTACAATGAAAAACTAGTAAGAGTTGGGACATTTTATACATGGAAAAATCTGAGCGAGTTTAAAAGGGATAAATTAACACAAGATAGATCTTTGGCGTCTGACAGCTTTTTTTTTTTTTCATCCTGAGAAAACCCATTTCAAGTCTTGATCTTTAAGTACATCTAATTACCCAAATTCCTTTCATCAAAAAAAATTACAATGTAGGTATTCATTCTTTTTATGTTATTAAAATTTATAGCAAGAATTCCACACATCAGTTTTATTATTTATAGGGTGCTAGGGAAAATTGTCTAGGCTACTTGCTGCATCTATTTACATTTTTTACAATTAAATGAAAAACTCGGTCCTGCTGTCGCATTATCCCCATTTCAAGTGCCCAGCACCCATTTGTGGCTAATGGCTGTTGCTACAGACTTGAATAAGGGGCTACTCGGTGCCTTTAAAAAATACTTCCCCATTCCAGTATCTCACAACCTCGCTTCATTTTTGCGCCCTTCCGTTGCTAGAGGGTGCTTTTATGTACTGAGTCAATTAAATAACGTCACAATGCTTTTAATATTTCTTGATTACACTAATATGCAATATTTCTGAAATGTTGTTTTAAAATGTATTATATTGCTGCTCTTAGAAGTATGTGCATCCTGCCACGATAAGGAGGTATGAAGCTCCTGAGACCAAAACAAGACTTCGGAAAAAGCAGATGGAGCCCTGGCACACTCATTACGTGTGTCTACAGGGAAATCCTCAGTGACGGCATGCTCGTGTCAATCTTTGCTAAGTGGGCTGACACCGCCCCCTCTCCGGGCGGAAAGCGACAGCCCTTTCCATGGCCCTGCTGCCGCTGCCTCTCAGGGACGCTCAAGCCTTCCCCCGCGGGGACGCTCGCCCTCCTCGCACCCCTTGAGCTCGGCCATCGCCGCCTCGAGAGCGTCCAGAAGCAGGAACGTATCCTCCGCAGGCTCGTACACGTCGCTGAAGGCGCCATGGCCTACGTGCCCGTACAATGGCGTGGGGATGCTGGGCGCCGCCATCTTTCTTCTCTCCATCCGACGCACATGCGTCAACACCGCGCATGCGCAAGCGTTCGGACGCTTGCTTGGCAGTAGGGGCGGGGCGCCCGGGGGAGGGTGGCCTCTGGCCTGCTGTCTTCTAGCGGTTTGTCAGTTGATGCTCTTGGAATTTCTAAGTAAACACCTGTATAAACTGTTACACGACTGACATTTGCTTTCTTCTTTAGACTTTAAATTCAGTTTGTGGGTCAGTACCTGACAGAATGCGTCAATTTTTTTTGACTAAGGGGAATGTTTATTGTACATTTAGAAGTTTTCTTCTGTTCCTACTTGCAACGAATTGAAAAAATATATAATGGTTACTAAATTTTACTTTTTATTTATTTTTTACATCATTAAACGTTATACTTTGAGGTTTAAGATTAAAATTTTTTTCTCATTTAATTTTTTAGTTTAGTATATTACAAAAAACATTGCCTTCCAAATGTTGAAGCATGAATGCACTTTTTATTTTTTATTATTTTAACAATTTTTTTTTTGCGATAAAAACACTTAACATGGAATCTAGCCTTTTAATATGAACTGTACAAGACATTATTGTTGACTATAGGTACAGTGTTGTACAGCAGGTCTCTAGAGCTTATTCATCTCATTCAGATGAATAACTCCCCACACCGCCTCCCCCTCAGCCCCTGCAAACTACCATTCCAGTCTGATTTTAGCATGAATGTGCACTTTTTTTAGAAACCTCACTCAAGCAAGATGATGCATTTTTCTTTTAATACACTGCTGAATTTCAAATACTAATAATCTAGCTCTATTTTGTATCAGGATTATGCTATCTTCAGAGGATGAGTTAGGACAGTGTGTCTAGGACATTTGGTAGAATTCAGCCATAAAACTGGCTGGGCTTGGTACCATTGTTAGTGGGTGGTCCTCAGATGTTTTGGGTTATTGTCTATAAGTTTTTAGGCTATTCAGGTATTTGCATTCTTTTTTAGTCAATTTCTGAAATTTCTTTCCCAGTAAAACATGTTGTGGGGACAGAGCCCCAGAAAGTAGTTTACAGGCTCTCGGCCTCATGTGGAAGGGTGCTGGCTCGGGTGGTGAATGGCAGTCGGCTGTGGCTGATTGGCCGTCGGCTGTGGCCGGTTAGCCGATTGGCCGCTGGTATAACTGCTGCGGCTACGAAGGATTGCCGAGGAGCCGAGCAGAGCTGAAGAGAGCGGAAGAGGAGGGCCGAGGAGAGCGGAAGAGAAGAGTCGAGAGAGTGGAGAAGAGTCGAGAGAGTGGAGGAGAGTCGTCGGTCGGTCGGTTGGCAGAAAAGCGGACGGCAGGTCGGCGTCCGGTGGGCCCAGCCTCCAGTGAGACCGTGGTGGTATGGCTCCCCTACCTATGGCTCCGTGGGTGTTCCTTTTCGGCCTCACCATATCCTGCATTCTTGTGTGGGGAGCGGGAGCAGAGACCCCGCAGGCCGCCCCGCCTGAAAGATGGCGCGGCGAGAAGGCCTCCGCGCATGACAAATGGCGCAGCGAGCAGGGTCTCCCGCATGACACATGTTTACGTCTAGTTTTTTTTTTTTTTTTTTTAATTTGAGAAATAAAAATACAGAAAGTATTTGGATTACATTTTTTAAAGTCCTTAGTACCCACCATCTAGAATTGACAATTATTAGTATTCTCATAGTCCCTTAAAACAGTTTTTAAATATCAGAACTATAATATTACAAATGAAATGGACATTCTTTCTGTACTCACCTTCAGTTCCATTTTGTAACCCTCACTCCAAAGTAACTTCTTTCATAGATTTGGGGTGTATCCATCTAATCCATGTTTTTATGCTTTTACAATCATATATTCATAAATAACATGTAGTTTATGTGTTTTCAAATTTGTATAACTGGTACCTGGTTGGACATACTGTTCTTTAAACTTTTTCATTCAACATTATATGAGATTTATGTTTATTTATATATATATGAAGTTAGTTTACTTATTTTAATTGCCATATAGTATTTTATTCTTTGAAAATATGAAATATTTTTCTATCTGAAATAGATAAATATCCATTTTCACTATCATGCACAACACTGTAATTAACTTTCTTAAATGTGTTTTTATCTAATCTTGTACAAAATTTTTCTGGGATTCAACCCAGAATAGATCAGCAGGACTGTAGTGTTACACAATTTCAATTTTACTGTTTAATTGCTAATTGAGATTAGGCATGTGTTCGTATGTTCATCATTTGAGTTTCTTCCTTTGTGAATTGTCTGTTCATTTTTGCTTATTTTTCCTTTGAAATTTTGTTTTTATTTTCATCAAAGTCGATATCATTTCAGTTTAATAGGCCAAACAGTAATAGATGATTTGTTTTGGAAAAACAGTCCACTCTATTTCTTATGTCTCATTCTCCAGAGATGATCATTTTCAATTTTCAGCTGTTTCTCCAGCCATTTTTTCTATTATCTCTGTATACCAAGGTTATTATATTACTTGATTTCTCAACTTTAGCATTATCTGTTGAGTTCCCATGATAGGAGATAACGTTCTCATGAGAGAAGGCAAGAATTTAATTCTCCTGCTTCCAATAAATAAGTGTAATTGCCAGTCCCCCTCGCCTCATCTTCCCAATATGTTTTTTTACATTACTCAGTCTATATAAATGCTATTCAAAACTGAGCTGCGTATTATGCCAGTTACATTTGCTTTCTTATACAACTTTTTGCTTTTCCTTTGTTGGCTGGCAAAAAATAACTCCAGAAAATCCACCAAAGAACGGTTTATTTGGGAAAAGAAAAAAGAAAACGAAGTCACCCCAGGAGTGTGCAAATGCACACTTCCGACCTGCACTCCAACCGGCTGCCCCCATGTGAAAAAGAAAAGCCCCAATTCCAAGATGGCTATTTTATTTATTAGCATCCCTCCCCCAAAAGTTACAAAGTTTTAACAGGAAGTTAGAACTAGAGAGTTAACACGGGGCCCAGCTCCACCCATAGTCCTCCCAGCTCTATGGTTAAGCATCTTAAGATGCCAGTTCACTTTCATCACCTCGTAGTTAATAATTACCTAGTGTATTAGTTTCTTAGGCCTGCCATAACAAATTACCACAAATTGGTTGCCTTAAAACAACAGAAATTTATTCTCTCATAGTTCTGGAGGCTAGAAGTCTGGAATCAAGGTGACAGAAAGGCTATGCTCCTTATAAAGGCTCTAGGGAAGAATCTTTTCTTGCCTCTTCTCGCATCTGGTGGTTACCAGCAATCGTTGGCCTTCATTGGCCTGCTGCAGCATAACTCCAGTCTCTGCCTTAGTCCACCTATGGCCTTCTTTCCTTTATGTCTGTGTATCTCCAAATCTCTCTTACAAGCACACTAGTCATTGAATTTAGGGCCCACCCTAATTCAGTATGAGATCATTTTAACTTGATTACATCTGCAAAGACCCTAATTACAAAGAAGACACATATGTATAGGGATGGGGATTTTAGGATTTCAGCATATCTTTTTGAGGAACACAATTTAACCCACAAAACCTATTAATAACTACTTTTTCATTTGCATAGTTTTCTGTATATCACAATTTGGAATTCCCCAAATTTCTTCTAATTGTTTACCCCTTGCCCACCCACTAGTCCAATACACTGAACATTAAAAGACACTGAACATTCTGATTATTTCTATTTAATCTATTTAGGGACCAGTATATGTCTGTGGGGTTCATCCCTTGGTTTTCCCTCTTCAGCTCCGTCCTTAGCCTAGCCCTCCTTCTGCTACCAAGATGGCTGCATTATTATAGCTTCACACCACCAAATTCTGTGGAATAGTCTTTTTCAGTTGCTTGCACAAAAGTCCTATCAGTCACTCTTTCTTATTAGCCTCAAATGGATCATGTGCTCATATTTAAATCCATCCTATAGCCAGACAGCTAAAATGATCTTGAGGTCTGGGACGGGGCCTCACCACAACTAGACAGCCAGAAGGGTACCCCCAGAGCAAAACTATGGTGCTAATATGAGTGCTGGTCAAAAAACACAAAATGTCTACTACATGGAAATTTCTCATATATGGTTGGTAATTATTTTCCTCCAGTTTGTTATTGTCTTTACTTTTGTTTACAACATTTTTTGCTATGCAGATATTTAAAAACTATTAAATCTATTTTTTTTTTGTTTCTGATAATTTAAAATATTTTTATTAAAAATATAGCTAACTGCCATGCTCTTAACAACAAGGTTGCTGGTTCGATCCCCACATGGTCCACTGTGAGCTGTACCCTCCACAACTAGATTGAAACAACTACCTGACTTGGAGCTGATGGGTTCTGGAAAAACACACTTAAATAAAAAAAAAAGTTTAAAAGAAATATATATATAACTAACATATAATATTATATTAGTTTCAGGGGTACACCACAGTTATTCAACATTTATATACCTAAAGAAGTGATGACCATGATACATCCAGCAACAATCTGACACCGTACTATGCTATCACAATATTATTGACTATACTCCCCATGCTGTACATTACATCCCCAGGACTTATTTGTTTTATACCTGGAAATTTGGACCTCTTATTCCCCTTCACCTTTCCCCCCTCTTATGTTTTTCAATTACAGTTGATATTAAATATTATTTTATATTATTTTCAGGTGTACAGCATAGTGGTTAGACATTTGTATAAGTTAAGAAATGATCCCCCTGACTAGTCTACTACCCACCTGGCACCTTACATAGTTATTACCATATCATTGACTATATTCCCTATGCTTTACTTTATATCCCCATGACTATTTTGTACCTATCAGTTTGTACTTCTTAATCCCTTCACCTTTTTCACCTTGCACCCCAAACTCCCCCCCTCTATCACCCCAACAAATCTAGAACCCCTCTGACACCATACCTAGTTATTACAATATTATTGACTATATTCGTTATGCTATAACCTACATTCCCATGACTACTGTGTAATAACCAATTTGTACTTCTTAATCCCTTCCCCTTTTTCACTTACTCCGAACCCCCTTCCCATCTGACAACCATCAATATGTTCTCTTTATCTATGAGTTTGTTTCTGTTTTGTTTGTTTGTTTTGTTCTTTAGATTCCACATATAAGTGAAATCACAATGCATCTATCTTTCTCTGACACTCCACTCAGCACAACACCCTCCAGGTCCATCCATGGTACCACAGATGGCATGAATCCATTCCCTTCCGTGGCCAAGCAATTTTCCATTGTATATATGTACCACCTACTCTTTATCCATTCTTCCACTGATGGAAACCCATGTTGCCTCTACATCTTGGCCATTGTAAACAATGCTGCAATGAACATATGGATGCACACATCTCCTCAAATTAGTGTTTAAATTTCTTCAGGTAAATCCCTGGATTGGGATTACTAGGCCCTTCTTTGTCTCTTTTTATAGCCTTTGTTTTAAAGTCTATTTTGTCTGGTATAGTGTTGCTATCCCAGCTTTTTTGTTTGTTTGTTTGTTTCATTTCTATTTGCATGAAATATCTTTTCCCATCCCATTACTTTCAGTCTGTGTGTGTCTTTCAATCTGAAGTGAGTCTCTTGTAGGCAGCATAAGTAAGTGTCTTGTTTTCTTGTCCATTCAGCCCTCCAATGTCTTTTGAGTGGAGCATTTAATCCATTTACATTGAAAGTAATTGTCGATATGTAGCTATTGCCATTTTATTATTCATAAGTTTTATTTTGACTTTTTCTTTTTTTCATCTTAAAGAAGTTCCTCTAAGATTCCTTGTAATACTGTTTTGGTGATGATGGAACTCCTTTAGCTTTTTCTTGTCTAGAAAGCTCTTTATCTGTCCATCAGTTCTAAATGATAACCTTGCTGGGATGAGTAATCTTGCTTGTAGGTCCTTGCTTTTCACCACATTGAACATTTTGTGCCAATCCTTTCTGGCTTGCCATGTTTCTCTTGAGAAATCAGCTGACAATCTTATGGGAGCTCCCTCATAAGTTACTAGTTGCCTTTCTCTTGCTGCTTTTAGGATTCTCTCTTTGTCTTCAACCTTTGCCATTCTAATTGTAATGTGCCTTGTTGTGGGCCTGTGTGGGTTCATCTTGTTTGGGACTCTCTGCTTTTCCTGGACTTGTATGTCTATTTTCTTCACCAGGTTAGGAAAGTTTTCAGACATTATTTCTTCAAATAGGTTCTCAATCCCTTGCTTGCTTTCTTCTCCTTCTGGTACCCCTATGATGTGAATGTTGTTACACTTGATGTTGTCCCAGCGGTCTCTTAAACTATCCTCATTTTTATTTTTATTTTTTATTTTGGATTCTTTTTTTGTTTTTGCTATTCTGATTGGGTGTTTTCTGCTACCTTCTTCTAAATCACTGATTTGATCCTCTGCTTCATCTATTCTGCTGGTGGTTCCTTCTAGTGCATTCTTCATTTCAGTTATTGTATTCTTCACTTCCGACTGGTTGTTTTTTATGGTTTTTATGTCCTATTTTATGCTTGTTATCTCTCTGTTGAAGTTCTCACTAAGTTCCTTGAGCATCCTTATAAATCATTGGTTTGAACTCTGTCTCTGGTAGGTTGCTTGCTTCCATTTTGTTTAGTTCTTTTTCTGGAGTTTTCTCCTGTTGTTTCATTTGGGATGTATTTCTTTGTTTCCTTATTTTGGCTGCCTATCTATTTGTTCCTATGCATTAGGTAGACCTGTTATGTCCCCCAGTCTTGGCCAGGTGGCCATATGTAGTAGGTACCCTATAGGACTTTGGCACAGTCTCCCTGGTCACCTACACTAGGCGTTCCAGGAGTGTCACTTGTTTGGGCTGTGTGTGCCCTCCTGTTATAGTTGAACCTTGGTTGTTATTGGCACATCTGTGAGTGGGATTGACCCTCAGGCTGATTGGCTGTGGTTTGACCATGTCCACAGCTTACAGGCTGCTGTGCAGGGAGCTTACCCCACTGAATGAGATTTGCCCCAGTAGGCTCTGCTGCTTGTTGAGACTGCCCTTTGTATGTGCTACTTTTGGGGTAAATTGGGCGGTGCTCTGCTGTGATCTGAAGCCAACCTCCAAGTATATTGGTTCTGGGGCCTTTTGTGAAGGGCTGTGGTGCAGGCCCAGGTCACCACTGCATGTGACCAGCTGGGACTACCTGGTAAGAGCTATAAAGTAATCTGCCATTGTTTGCTGCCTCTTCTAAACCTGGAGGTGCATGAGAGAGGCCACACTGTGAACTGAGGATGGCTGCCAGTAGCAGTGGGTCTGGGGTAGCTCTGCAAAATGCCAGGACACCCCGAGGCCTGCTGCCACCTACCAGTTCCCTTAAGGTTCAGCCACTGATAAAGCCTTATGTGGTACACATGTTGGGTGAGGCAGGGTCTCAGGGAGTCACTACAGTGGGAAGAGTTGTGGTAACAAGTTAATGTGCATTCTGGTTTGGTGCCAGTGCTGAGTCTGAAGCTACTCATCAAAAGTCTCAGAGCACACCCAGGACAGTTGCCACACCTCCTGGGATCTGTCGGACTCTGATAGTTTTCCAAGAAAGAGTGCAATGTGGGTGGGGCTAGGTGCTCTTGGAGAAAGTACCTCCAGCGATGGGGGAATTGGGTGGGGCGGGCCCCCAGTGAGTAAGTAGAGCGGAGCTGCAGAGCTTACCAGATAAATCAGATTCAGATTTCTCTGTAAGCATATGGAAGGTGGGCTCAACACATTAAAGATGGCAGCCCCTGCCGGCTGCATGGAAGGAGGACCTCCTCCCAGGGAAATGACAACTGTCTTCTAGTCCTCAACCTGAAGCAACACAACTCAGTCTGTCCCCTGTATGTCTCCGACACCGCCTGAGTTACTGTGCCTGTGCTGGAACCCAAGGTGAGTACTTGAGAGCGAGTGAGACTGTGCGCAGGTCCTTTAAAAGGATGTCTGGTTTTCCCACCGCATTCCATCCCCAGTTTTTCACAGCCAGATGTTGTGCAGCTCCTCTTCCCGGCACCTATACTCTAGGCTGGGGAAGCTGGTGTGGGGCTATGGTCCCTCACTCCTCTTGGGGAATCTCCATGGCTGAGATATCCCTCCCAGTTTTCAACCACCACACGGAGGTTTGGAGCCAGCCAGTTTCGTGTCTCCATATCTCCCACCAGTCTGGACATGGTTTCTTCTTTGTATTTTTAGTTATATGACTTCTGTTCAGCTAGACTTCAGGTGATTCTGCAGGTTGAGTGTTCTATAATTTAGTTTTAATTTTAATGTATTCCCAGAAGTATGCAGGCACAGTGTTTATCTACTCTGCATCTTGGATCTCCAAAGAGTCTTTTCTGATTCTTGTAGTGTGTTTTAAAATGTCTTTCCTAGTCTCTGTTCTTGAAAAGAAAATTTATTTTCTGATTTCAAAGTACAAAATCACTAAAGTAACTGGATCTACCTTATTAGTTCTTTAGGTCTTCTAGAATCTTATTTTATATCTACTTGATCTTTTATGCCCTGGATGAGGTGATATTCATTCTACTTGATCTTTTATGCCCTGAATGAGGTGAGGGGTGTGTGTGTGTGTGTGTGTGTGTGTGTGTGTGTGTGTGTGTATCTTACTGTTCTTCTGGTGTTGCTGTTGTTAATATTCTCCTGCTATAAAGACCTCAATTAAACATGTTAAAAAAAATCCCTCCAATACTGAATGGCCAGTGCAATAAATGGTACGCTTACCTGCCAGCACAGCTTTGTTTGTATCAGCCAATTTTATTGTCAAGATGGTTACTCATCCACTGGATAATTTCACAATCCCCTTCTTAAATTTGATTGCTTTGGACACATTCTATCCTGGAAATGAAATCTAGGCTCCATAATCCAACCAGAAATAAGGGATGCATGTTTTTTTTTTTTTTCCCCCCAGCTGGTATTTGTATGGTTTACACATTTACTTCAGCATCCTTGGGAACAGCTGCTTAAAGAGCTGAATTGCACATTCAAATCCATTACCTTGGCTCAATAGAAAGTCACATAAAAGGGGGAGACTCTCTTAGCCTGTCACTAGTTGGAAAATTAATTCTTCTAAGTGCTTTAAAAAATATCTCCACAGGTGGTCAGTTCTTATGTACTTAGAACCAGCAATGACCTCATCACCTTCAGCTGGTCTAAAAGTTATCTTTGGCTCCTGCATACTTTACGAAATCTTATTAATTATGATTGTTTTTCCTAGTTAAAAGTCCTTCTGGATAAATTTTTATAAAACATTTCTTTTTATCACTTACATAACTACATAAAATATTTTTATTGTTGTCAAAATGTCATGTTATTGCCAAACAGATTTCATTACAATTTCTAGAAATTACTGGAAAGTTAATATTCACATTTTAATGCCACCCTTGCTGTAGTATTTTATTGTGTTTTATTGAAACTCACAACAGAAGTCATAATTACATTGTGTTTATACAGAATAAAGTTCAGAATAGACAGACTTTCCAGTTAACCTCTATGTTTAATGACTATACTTTGCTGTTGTTTTTTTTAACAAATTGTGAATGAAATTCACTGTCTTTCTGAAACTGAGTTTTCACTAAAATGCTAATTATGAATACTCATTCAGTTCTCTTTTCAGCACAGTGATATTTTGGTTTAGAAATCATAAGCTGAAAAAGCTGAATGTTTCTCCTGGCTTATGAAACTTTACCCTATCAATTTGTTTCAAGAAAAATAAAAATATTTTAAAAAGTGAGATTAGGTTAAAAAGAAAATCATATTCCTGCCTAATCATTTGGTCTCTCCTTAGAGATGGCAATTCAAGAAAACTCAAACTTCATAAACTTCATTTCAAAAATATAATTGTTTAACTGCAAAACTACACTTTTTGGTAGCAAATGCCCTTTGGGGGTTGCACATAGAAGCCATATTTAGAGATCCTGAGAAATAAGCTTTCAGCCATAATCACATTTACTGTTTGTCTCCAGCCTGGAGGAAACCCCCAGGAGAGCTGGAGGTTGACTAAAGGGCTCACTTGATTAGGTCTGCCACAGCATGTACCTCCTCTGAGATTCTCCTTTGCCAGGATCTTGCATAGCACTTCCTATGGACTGAATTTTGTCCCGCCTTCACCCACCTCCCAATTTTTTATGTTGAAGCCATAACCCCCAGTGTGATGGGGCCTTCAGGAGATAATTAGGTTTAGATGAGGTCATGAGAGAGCAGGCCCTCATGATAGGATTAGTGTCCTTATGAGAAGAGACAGCAAAGATCTTTCTGTCTGTTTCTCCCTCTCTTTCTCCCCCCCTACCCCCGCCCCACTATGTGAGAACACAGTGAGAAGGCAGCCATATGCTAGCCAGAAAGAGAGCTCTCACCAGAACTCAACCATGCTGGTACCCTTATCTGAGACTGCTGGCCTCCAGAACTGGAAGAAATAAATGTCTGATGTTGTTTAGGCCACTCAGTCTGTGATATTTTGTTATGGCGGCCTGTGCTGACTAATGCATCCCCCAAATACAAGAGGCTTAGAGCCTGAGCACATTCAAAGGGTGCAGTGGGGAATTCTGATGTGGTCCAGGTGACTCAGGAACATGTTTCCAAATTTCAGTTATTGCCTCGATACGTTTTTTGGAGGGTATAAACAGAAGAACCTCAGAAGAAGGTTAAGTTGAAGAGACAACATTTAAAGGACAGCATTCCAGTGGGATTGTTTAATAATTTGCAACTCAAATTCCCATTTCGCCTGTACCGATTTGCTAATGAGGGAAAATTTTTTAAATAGTTGTTATTCTTAAGAAAGTTGAATTTATAGTTTAAGTTATGGAATATTCTGAGCTGGGCACTATGCCTTCCTCATAATATTCTTATTAAATATTTGTTGATTGCATTTAAATATTTTCTACTTTATAGCATAAATGTAGCAAAGAGTAGGATTCCTATCAAAGGCTTTTTTCCGTTTTTGCGAGAAAGTTTACCTTTGTGCCTACTCTTGCTAGGGGTGGCACTAGTTATTTGTGAGTGAGGGTGAAGATTTGCTCCGGAAAATTTGGAAAAACAGCTTAATAATAGACAATACACACCTGAAGCATTTTTCTCTCTAACCTCTGCTCAGGTACCTATTAGCTTGACTTTCACTAACTCATCAGAACATATATTTAAATTATTTTTTCCAGTTTTATTGAGATATAATTGACATATACCATTGTATAAGTTTAAGGTGTACAGCTTAGTGATTTGATATGTATATATTGTGAATGATTGTCACAATCAGTTTAGTTAATATTCATCACCTCACATAGTCACAATTTTTTTCTTTGTGATGAGAAGTTTTAAGATGTATTCTTAGCAACTTTCCAATATACAATATAGTATCATTAGCTATATTAGCTATAGGCAGTATGATGTACATTACATCCACAGGACTTATTTATCTTTTACCTGGAAGTTTGTACCTTTTGAAATGGATAAAGATGGTCAAGAGGTACAAACGTCCAGTTTAAATTACTTTTAGAAACTGCCAAATCCTACTTATTAAAAACAAATGCCAAGCTTACGTTTTATATTTATTGTACTACCTTTTTTATTCTTACAAAATATTGCTTGAAACAAATAAGGATTTACCTAAGACATAGCTAGTTTTTGTCATATGGAAATCTATGTCATAACTAAAGGTGTTGTAACCTAAACTGGACATAATTCAATTGTGGTAGATGGAATAATGGTGCCCTAATGATAGCCACAGCCTAATCCCCAGAACCTGTGACTATGTTACTTTACATGGCAAAAGGGACTCCACACATGGGATTAAAATAATAATCATGATCTGGGGAGATTATCCTGGGTTATCAAGGTGGGCCCTGTATGATCATACGGCTCCTTCTAAGTGGGAGGGAACTGAGTCAGAATAAGGGTGGGAGATGTGGTACTGGAAGCAGAGGATAGATAGATAGATAGATAGATAGATAGATAGATAGATAGATAGATAGATAGATAGATAGATATTTGAAGATACTATGCTGCTGGTTTTGAAGATGGAGGAAGGGGACAGCCAGATAATCAGATGGCATCTACAAGCTGCAAAAGTCAAGGAAACACATCCTCCTCTAGAGACTCCAGAAGGAATACAGCCCTGTATTTTATTTTAAATTTATTTTAAATTTCCGATCTCCCAAATTGTAAAATAATAAATTTGTATTGTTTTAAGCCACGACGTTTGTTACAGCAGGAAAATAATACATTGATCCCCACTGATTTGATTTTCTTAGCAAGTTACAACTAATACCAATGAAAAGCAATTTAAACTTTAGATTCTGGTTTTCAAATCTCTAAAGAAACAATCATGGTGGCTGTGAAAGACTGGCTCATTTAAACTTCTGACATGCACTGGCACATCCAAAGGTGGGGAGCTGGTTGTGAGCATGCAGCGCTTGTCCAGTCCTTTAATAACCAGCACCCTTAGAGCCGCACCTTCCTGGAGCTGCTAAACACTGGAGATGTGGCCAGTGTGAAATGAGACGTATTGCAAGTATAAACAACATCACGCAGTTTCAAAGGAGAATGTAAAATATCTCATTAGTAGTTTTTTAATATTGACCTCATGTTGAAATGATACTATTATGGCTATACTGGGTTAAATAAAATATATTATTACATTAAATTTCAATTTCTTTTTACTTTTTGAATGTAAAATGAGAAAATTTAAATTACATGTGTGTTATATTATGTTTCTATTGGGCAGTGCTGCTCTAAACAGATAAATTGTATGTAATTAACATAATACAGATTGTTTACCATGTCAATTAATGTTACTCAGTAATAAATATACCAATCCAGTTGAGAGCATTAGTAGGTTTATGGATATATATTTTATGCATTTTGAAATTAATATCTCCATTTTTTTTATAGTCATATCCTCCTAGAGTCTGGTGTCCACAATCTCAAGTTAAATTGTAATAAGTTAAGTCAGGATTTGAAAAAAAAAAGATCTGGTGGGAAAGTCTAAAGAATTGTGGGAAATACTGTTGACAGCTCAAAGGTGGCATTTTTTTCCATGGAGAAAGATAGTGTTTTCTGTAGTAGACAAAAGTGATCTTTGCACTTTTTTTCCCTTTTTTTTCTTTTCAAGAAAGGAAGGTGGCCTATAAATATGAGACATTGTTACTATGAAAATCTTAATTTTAGGTAACAGTTCATTGTAAAATCAAAAACATATTTTTCCCCTGGTGTAGGAATAATCACAGTGAAGGCTTAGAATTAAAAAGAAGAGGCAGCTTGCCTGAATGAAATCATCCCATTGAAGCCATTAGGGAAAATCCAAAATTTCTGGATTCACTAACACAAATGTATCTGGATGAGAATGGAACATGCTATCAAATACATTAGGTTAGAGCTGCCTAGACCATTGCCGAGCTTCTATATTGTTTAGGAATATGGATAGAACTTATATGACAGCTTTAATATTTGGGATACATATGCTTTTTTACCTGCAATCAGTAGAGATAGTTTAAAGTCTTTTAGATTTTTTTGTCTTCTCCCAAAGACCTCATGGTCATCACATCTTTCTGTCTCTGAAAAAAATAGAATTTCTTTTGAAGTCCAGTAAATGTTTCATGAAGGCATCTAGCCAGTGTAATTTCCTGGACCAGTTTAATGTTTGTAGGATCAAGAAATCTTAGGAAACTAAACAGAATCTGTAAGCAATTATATTTTGGGTGGTGATTATCTTGGAGTTGAGTGAATAAAAAAGTATATATGTGTTGTTAGGAATATATATATGTTTGTGTTTGTGTATATAGAATATATATATGTGTGTATTAGGAATGTATATACATACCCGTACACATATGTGTATATATACAGATATGTCTATTTCAAATATACACATGCAGAATTATATAAATGCAAAAGCAAAGTGATAAATGTTTGATAAAAGACGTTGCCTGCTGGGCGTTCCATGCTATTTTGGGAATGCCAAATGTCGTCTAAGACATGAGGTTCATGGTTCGATCCTCAGCACAAGCAAATCTATATATGAAGGAAATTTATACAAACTTTAAAATTTTAATAAATGAATAAATGTCATAAATGATTTTGGTGGAAGAATTTTCCCTTCAATTACTTGGATCCTCATCTCCCACCCCCATTTCTTCACTTTATTTTGTAGGGGTTGCTACACCCGGCATCTCCTGTTTGGTGTAAGTATTGACCATCTACAGTGGTCTGTAATCAAATGGTAATCTTTGAAAAGGTTTACCGACTTCCTGATGATATCCCTGTGTACGTTTATCATTGTGGGGTGCGTGCAGGGAAGTTATCAGGGAGTAGGGAAAGGAACATTTTCAAGGAACATTTTGTTTGGATGGAAGTCAGCTACCAGAGGCTAATATCCAACTGGACGTCCATCAGCAAGTGTCCTGTTTCTTTCCCAGTGGGCAGTGGAATGTAAATTTCCTGGCTTGCCAAGGGTATAAAAACACCCCATTCATTAAAATAACTTAGCTTTCAAGGTTCAAATAAATAGTTTACCTGATTTCTTAGATAAGATACCAATTAGACATAAATGTACGTAGGCAGAATCTAGTGCAAGGGGTTATCCCAAATCCAGGACTGTTTTGATGTGTGCAGACCAGGTACTTAACACCTAAGTGGTCTTGGTTAAAGCCGCTAGGCTGAGTGAGGACACACCGTCTTTACCTGCCTTGGGGCACTGCTGAGGCTGGTTGGCTCTCCCAGAACCATAAAACTTTTTATTATTTTTCTGCACATATTATGCCATGGAACCGTGTGGCCTTCTGGGGCTTGTAAAATGGCACATTTTTGTTGGCTGAAGTGCAAGGTGAGAATTGCTCATCACCCTTGCAGAGAAACTGGAGACCTTTTGCAGGGTTCATTGGTTCATCTGCACTGGAGGGCAGTTAATGAGCCAATGAAGAAAATGTGAACATTAAATTAAAATATGTGAAGAAGGATTCCTGCTAGTATCAGATGAGCTAGATGTATTGAGTCAGAATTCAGGGAAAGAACCAAGTGTTGTGTTCTTTGCTAAGGCACGCAGAACTCATTATTGTTGATGAAAATTAAATCCAGCGGGCTGAGTGCCATGAATAAGTCAGAGGTTGGAACCCTTTGGCTCAACTTTATTGGCCAGAGAGTTTCTCTAAAGAGAAGCTTGCTTGCCCTGCTGTAAGACCATTCATTACTTTCACAAATAATTGATACACATATTGCTACATATAGTTCCACCTCATTTTAAAAAATCCAACTTCTTAGTGCTATAGAAGTTATAGATGGATTAAAATCAAATGCTTAAAATGGACTCCCAGAGAATAAAGAATTGGTCTTGGGAAAAAGTGATCTATTGGGCTGATAAGTAAATCATGGTACTAGATATCTCTTCTTGGTAGGTCCTACTAAATTCTTAAAATTCTCAATGATTATAATTGAGCCAGTTGGTGTAGCCAAAAGATTTAAAGGCAGTATAGTGTAGCAATCATGAAGGAGGCCCTGGAATCAACAGACCGTGTGCCAAAGCCCTCTGCATTTCAGCCTTATTTGACATAGTAGAATTTAGTAGTGTATAGCAAAACAAAATAGTTCACTGTTCTGCTAAATAGAATTTACTTACTTTACCAAATAGAATTATATTCTACTAACTAGAATTTAGTAGTATATTGTATAGCAAAATAATTGTGCAGAGTTTTATTCAGCTCTTTTTGTTGTAAAGACTAGAGAGTCACCTATTCCAATAATTGTAAAACAATAAATGTAGCAGTAGACACATATTGTTTAGGAAGATAGTCTCTAAGAAACCCAAGACAAAGGTTCACAGAACAACCCTGTGGAAAATGGGACGGGAGCTGGTAAATGATTGGGAATCTAAAAGAAGTCTGAAATCATCCGAAGCAGGAGTCTATTCATTTCACTCTGGGTGCCCAACTTTAATATGAAGACACTATGCATCTTGTGTCTTGTCTATTCTCCCCTGGCTACAAAATGGTCTGCTTTTTTCTGTATTTCACTATTCAGATTCCTGGAATGGACATTCTCATCTGTTTGAGTGAGCATTTATTGGCCAGGCTGTATCTTAGCCCAATGGCCAGTCTATAGATTGGCTGGCCATGGGACAGGTTTTTGCCTCTAACCCAAACAGGGATGGTCATTAAGGAAGCTACCCCTTCAGTAGGGAGAACAGGTGGATAGCTTAATTTTGCCAGGTTGTTGGTATGGCTGAAATAATGACTGAAATGTCTGATAGTCTTTGGGAGTTGGTTATGGTTGGATTTGATCTATGTACCACCTTATTTTCTGATTACATTTCTCTACAGTCACTGGGGCACAAGTGGAAAGAAGACAAAGATCCTCTCTGTGTGAGAGCATATCTTCTGAATGTTAGTGAATGTCAGTGAAACTCAATTACCTATTATAAGTGAGACTCAATCTTTTAACCTATTTACCTCATAAATGTAAAACACAGAGGGTTTCCTACAGGTGAGTGACAGAACAGAGCTAATTATAGGCAAAGGGTCAAGTAGGTAACAAGGTTTTGTTGTTGGGGGTCATTCTTTCTTCTCAAACCCAGAGCCATTTTATACCTTAGTAAATTAAAGGCTTTATAGTTTGGTAGGAAGAGGATGTGACTTAGAGTGGGGAGATACCCTTAAGTCACACCTTTGTCCCATGTCCTGTAGGTGTGAGTAAATAAATGAGCTTATCTGAGCCTTACTTTTCTCATTGTAAAATGTAACTATCATACAAGGTTGTGTTTTTAAAATTATTTATTTATGTTTTTCAGTGGCAGTTGACATTCAACATTTTAGTTTCTGGTGTATAGCATAATGGTGAGACATTTATAAAATTTATGCAGTGATGCCCCTAATTGGTCTAGCACCCACCTGGCACCATACATAGTTGTTGCAATATTATTGACTATATTCTCTATGCTGTACTTTACATGCCAGTGACTACTTGGTAACTACCAATTTGTTTTAATACTGTATGAAATACATGAGCATATAGTGGATGGTTATTTAATAAATAAATACTTTTCAAAAATAAGAAGTAGGAGAGACACCTAACTGCTCTTGTTTTACAGATGTGGAAACCGGAATCCAGAGATGGTATTTCACTTGTTTAAGTTCAACCAACTATTTAATTGCAGTCAAAACTAGAACCCAGGTCTCCTGACTTCCCAGGCCAAAGGTCTTGCAAGATTCCTCTACGTACAGTTCTCAAATCTTGCTCTTTCAGAAAGACTGTGTGTATGTGTGTAAAGTCATAGCATCCAGTTTCTTTCAATGAACAAAACATTTTTATAATTAGACTAAAAATTCCTGAAGTTCTTTAAAAAAAAAGAAAATATCAATTCTTATTTACTGTGAAGAGTGAATAAAAATTAAATAGTCTCAATTACTAACTGTCCTTGAGGACCATGTGTTTTAATAGTCACTCAAGTCTTAAAGGAGTGAAACTCCTTAGCAAGGCATCCCTGGGCCTCCTGGGTCTCTTGCAATCATTCTGGCCACATGGTTACCTCCTGGGGCGCTAAGGCTGACAGCAAAGCCAAGCCTTCTAAATGGCAGTCAGATGATCCAGACTGAACAGCCATGAAACCCAAGGTGATCTGGGCTCACCTGGCTGAACATCACAATCCAGAAGTGTGCTCCATGCCATGCATTCCTCTGCCTCAGGAGCAAAACATGGCAGGTGCAGCGGAAACTTCGTGCCATCCATTATATTTCCAATTACCAAGGAACTGACTTTTAAGAAATGTAGGACTAGATTCCAGATCTTAGCAGAATACAATTGGTTTGTCCACATAAGTATTATTTTTATTTTTTGCTTAGGAATGCAAGGTTTTTGAAGCATGTCTTCCTTCTTCCATTTAGTATAACACCCTCACAAACACTTATTGTCTATATTGCAAAGCACGATGGGAGATACAAAACGGTATTTTATGCTCTCTTTCCTAATGGAGCTTATTTTCTTGTTGAGATGAGAATAGAGGCTCCATGAGGTCTGGGACCCTGTCTCTCTTATTCATTGTTGGGGCTCCGTGTCTAGAAGAATATTTGGCACAATATAGGCACTCAGGAAATACTTGTGGAATGCATAAATGAGTATATGTACATCAAACATGAATCATAGCTAACATTTATGGCAACTAGTTTTTTAAGTACAGTTGCTACCTCATTTGTTCTTTACAATTCTATGAGGTAGGAATTATTAATATTCCCATTTTGAAGATGGGGAAACTGAGGCTTAGAGAGATTAAGTAACTTTCTCAGTTGTGATCCAGGGCTTCATACCAAAGTCATCTGACTCCATGCTTTGTTGCCCCTGCATGTTATGCTGTCTTCTTTCTTGAGGCAAAAAACACTCATTCCATGTTTTTAGAACTCAAATCAAGATTCTTTATAATGGAATCACATTTGTGGTATAAACAACAAGCATGCTGGAAAGTTTTATAGAGTCTGAAGCAGATGTGGGAACCAAAACCACCCTTTTGAGGTACAGAAAGGATTTAAAAGGTGAGAAATAGGGTTCATTTCCTTTGGATTTCTAGAAGATGATTTTGAAAATCCTTTTTATAATATGCTTATGCAATAATCTTAAACACCATTATAATATTATCTTTCCTCTTTAATCCAGTTTCATCATCTTAAATCGGTTGTGTGAGCAAGAATCCAGTTTCATTAACATTTCTAGTATGGCATCTTCACACTGATTTGAAAGGAATTGACTTATCAGTAGGATGGTAAGCTTGATGGGCTAGGGAAATCTCACTACACCAAAATGTCCTTACTAAATATGAATTCTGATAAGCTTGCCTTTCACTTTTTTCTCCAACTCCTCCCCTTCTTTTAAAGAAAAAAACCCAACTATTCATATGAAATCATTTTTGACAGCTTCAGAGATTTCTCTAGGTTCTGGCCCAAGCTTAACTGTTGTTTTCTTTTACTTACATTCTTCTTACACTTGAGGGATTTCAAAAAACGTACTTAATTATTTGGACTTGTTTTAATTTTCTCTAACATTTACTTTGTCTTGAGGTTAAGAACATTTTGTAAATTTGCAAATACCAAAAGTATTTTGCACAGAACAAAATAGGTTTAAAAAAACAGTCAGATCAGAATCAGAATATATCCCTAAGGAAAGGAAGTACACAAAATAGTCAAATGATTAATTGAAAAACAAAATGAGGGAACTAAAATATCTCCTGGAATTAGTTCCTAATTCCAGGTATGCTCTATTTCCATTAGGAAACACTGACAAGTCTGCACTGTTTGTTTTTTGAAGTGAAACACTGATGGGAAAATTAATAACTGAATCCACTGTGTATTTCACACTAAAATTAACATTCTTTTTCTTGCCAGATATTTTGCTATGAGCTTAGGCATTTACCCTTGATACGTTTTCCATCCTTTTCAGGTGTTGATTTTTCTTGTTCCCAACAAATATTCTACTAAATTTTCAAGTCAAACTTGAATGGTAGAACAGGTCACCATATCTTTGTAGAGATTGATAATAAAAGCAAATGTTCTCTAGTTCATCCATAATAAACAACACGAACTTCTGGCTTGCATTTCACTCTATTAAGGAGGGTCTCCATAGTCTGAGGATCCTATATAGTAAGCAAGTCAGTATTGGAAATGCTTGGTATCTGAAGAAAAGTGGCAAACCGTGCATGGACCTAATCGATAAGTTGATAAAGTGATTGAAATTGCTAAATTGACAAAATGTCCAAAGTTGATCAATTGATAACTGTTTCCTGGGCCCTGACTGTACACAAAGCCAATTTCAAATTGAGATTAGCCACCTATTAAACGAGACTGTGGGGGTTTGGAGTACCGACCAAGTGAGGGATGTGCTTTCTCGGCTGCTGCCAGCAAATTACATACAAGAATAAGCTCTTCCCAGCTTGTTGTTCTTTCTAACTCACTCTAACTGGGCAAGAATTGGACTTTCACATCCAAATCAGTCAGTCTTTGTAACCGACACTTCCTAATGCATTCTGCTCCATAGCAGTGCCACCGTCTAATATTACTTCTGGCTTACTTTGGAGTGAACACAAACTTTTCTTTCTCTGGATCTCATCTTGCTAAGAAACATTCCCCACACCTGCAAAATCCAATTCTATCTATTTGCATGTGTCAAACTAAAAAAGTTATAGGCTTACCACGAGTCCTTTATGTCAGGGACTCAGAGAAACAAGAATAATAAATAATAGAAGCAGCAGTACCAATAGTAGTAAAAGTAATAAGATCGGTAAAAACTGTAGTTAATATTTGCCGATTGCCTTCTACCCAGGCATTGTGCTAAGCACTTTATGTGCAATAACATCTTCCTTTCACAGAAGAACCCAAAGCTCAGAGAGGTGACATAACTTGTCCCAAACCTTACAGGGTCCCACTAATAGAGTGGAGAAATGCATTTTTCCTTAAAGTTTAGCAGAACTCACCATTTGAGTGTGTTTTTTAAGAGGAGAAGTTTTTGACTATCATTTCAGTTTCCCGCTTTTTATTGGACAGGTTGAGTTTTCTTTTCTGGGTTTAAAAACTATACGTTCTATATTCTTAGGGTGGTTATTCCTCGCTTACACCCATTGTCATACTTATTTTCTCCTATTGAGTGCTGAAACTTTTCAATGTCCGTATTTCCCCTGAACCAGACAAGCCATTTAGGATGCTCTCATGTTATTTTGTTGTCTTCCACCATCATTACCCCATATGTTATGCTGATCTTTTCTAGAATAACTTGGGGTCACTAAGGGCATGTATTATCTTTTTCTTTGTTTTGGTTCTTTCCTTTTAAAGATGACTTCCTTTTCTTTTCTTTTCTCTCTTTTTTTTTTCATTATTGGTTGTTTGTTCTTTCCATTGTTTCACCATTTCCCGAATCAGGCCCCAAACTTTAACAAAAATGATCCTACCCCTTCCTTCCCACCCCATCTCTCCCACCCCCAAATAAAACACCAGCAATAGCCAAAAACTACACACATGTGCTGTAAAAAGGCAGTGTTAACATTATTGGAAAGAAGACTGTGGGTATGGAGAAGCTCTTTGAAGAGCTACAGTGTCTTTTTGCTCTCCTACACACCCATTGTAAGGTTTGTCCTTCATAGAAGGCCCTCAGCTTTTCTCAGCAAAATGCAGAATGGTTGCCTTGAAACACTTATCCTCCTTCCCCTCCACTGGGATGAGTGTGCAAACTATACAGCATGGAGAGGCTGGAGGGCCCAGAAACCGCACTGGCTCTTCAGAGGACATCTTCTCAAGCCACCTCTATGGTGTCAAGACAAGTAGAACTCCTTCCCCTTTCCACCTGAAACCCACAGTCAGATGTGACAGGGGCTAGTACTCAAGAGAGTTCATTTTTGTCATGGTTTTGTCGTCATCCTCTGTGGGTTAGGACTGCCACGGCAGCCTTTCCTCTTAGACGGATATGACAACCTGGGGGCACTTGACATTGGCTTCCTTGGCAGGGACCAGGTCAGCCTCATCAGAGTTTTGCCATTTCATCAGGAACATGAGTTCTCCACTGGAATCTGTAGCTCCAATAAGCTGCTCTGGCTCCAAACCCCCAGCAAAGCCTCCTGGCTTTTCTGATTCTTCTTTCTTCTTCTTTGGTTTGCTCTCCTCTCCCTTATCTTCAAAATAAGAGTGAGCTTTGCACTTGCCTCCCTCTGATTTATCCATCTCATGTGCTGTTTTCTGTGACTGTAGAAACTCAGCCTCGAGGTCAGGGCAATTCAGGTTCTTTCCTGGCTCCCACTTGCCCTTGTCTGAGAACCCCTTTGCTTTAGGAGGTGCTACACTTTGCCCTTTACCACTCGACGGTCGAGGACTTTTTCCACCACATATTCCTCTTTCTCCTCTTCTAGCACCTCCTCCCCTTTTTTCTTGTTTTGTTTCCCCCCCCCAAAGCTCCTGCCAGTTTTCTGGTATAAAGGATGATGTTGTTCACACATTATTCTTACAGCCGCCCCACCGTGTAAGGACCTGTCAGGAAGCAAGGGCAGCCAGGTTTCCTGAAGATGACTTTCTTGTTGTTTAAGTCTTGTATGCCTTACTGATTTGTTTTTGCCTGCTTGTTTCATCAGTTACAAGCAGAGTTGTGTAAAAATCTCCCACTATGATTGTGGATATTCCGTTTTTTCTTTGGGATTTTTCCATTTCTGCATTGTAGATTTGGAACCTATGTTCGTAGATGACCCAATGTAGAATAATTATTCTAATGAGTATGTGGGGCCAAGAATAAGTATTCTTGTGGAATTGAGTCTGTTATTGTGAAATGTTCCTCTTAATCATCAGTAAAGCTTCGTACCTGAAAGTCTACTTTGTGTGATATTAGAATAGCTATAATAGGCTTTGTTAGATTGGTGTTTCACATATTTTAGCTTTGTCCATCATTTTGCTTTCAATCTTGTATTTTTTTTTCTTTAGTTAAGGTAAGTGTTGTGGACTGAATGTTTCCATTCCACCCAAATACATATAATGAAGTCCTGACCCCCAACATGGCTATATTTGGAGATGGAACCTCTAAGGAAGTAATTAAGGTTAAATGAAGTCATTAGGGTGAGCCCCTCATCCAAATGGATTAGAAGAGATATAAGAAGAGATATCAGAGAGATTGTTGTCTCTTTCTCCGCACTCACGCAGAGAAAAGGCCATGTGAGGACATAACAAGAAGGTGACTGTCTACAAGCCAGGAAGAGAGCTATGATTAGGAACCTTGATCTTGGCCTTCCAACCTCCAAAGAGAATAAATCTCTGTTGTTTAAGCCACCCAGTCAGTGGTATTTTGTTATGGCAGCTGAAGCTGACTAATACAGATTTTGGTACTGAGAAGTGGGGTATTGCTGTAACAGAACTTCAACATGTGGAAGTGGCTTTGGAACTGGGTAATAGGCAGAGGCTGGAAGAGTTTTGAGGTGCATACTAGAAAAAGTCTTAAGGACCTTGAAGGGAGTGTTGCTAGAAATATGGATATTCTAGGCAATTTTGGTGAGGTCTCAGACGAAAATGAGGACCAGGTTAAGAAACTGGAGGCAAGGCAAGTCTTCTTATACAATCGCAAAGAACTTGGTTGAATTATGTTCCAGTGTTTTGTGGAAGGTAGAACTTATGAGCAATGAAATTGGATATTTCACTGACATTTCTAAGTAAAGTGTTGAAGGAGCAGCTTGAATGGTCTTACTGTTTATAGTAAAATTTGAGGGGAGGGAGATAAATAGAAGGGTTTATTAAGTAAAAAAGAAGCAGAACTGAAGATTTGGAAAGTTCTCAGCCTATCTATATTGCAAAAAATGAGAAACTGTGTTCTGAAAAGAACAATAAGTATATGGCTGGACAACCATTTGATAAAAAGAACATGGGTGACTCATGGATTTAATCAACCATCTCAGCAGAAGCCAGGAATAGAGATGGGATTACACCAACAGAGAGACCACCAGTTTGAACTGAACGGGACAGAGAGAGTGGATGGAATGAAGGAAGGCTCTCAGACTTCTAGGATTCTACAGGACTTGATGATAGAGTTATTCAGCTGAAAACATGGTTTATTCTCCAAGAAAAGGAAGCTTAACCTGAAGATGATTCCGAGACTGTCAGAGCTGCCACTCCCAAGGGTCAAAGCTGCTTCCTTCTTGGTTTCAAAGGGTTGGGCCCCCTTCTCGGTTTCAACAGGCCAGCCATGTAGGTCTTTAATCTAATGACAAGTGTTTTTATAAGAGTGAGGCAGCAGAAGATTACACATAAACACAGAGGAGAAGGCAAAGTGGCCACAGCAGCAGAGATTGGAGTGATACAGCCACAAGCCCAGGAATGTTTGAAGCCAACAGAAGCTGAAAGAGGCAAGGAAGGATTCTCCCCTGGAGGCCGTAGAGGGAGCGTGGCTCTGCTGACACCTTGATTTTGGACTTCCAGCCTCTGAAATTGTGAGAGAATAAATTTCTGTTTTTGGCAATTTGTTTTTGGAGCACAGCAGGAAATGAATACAATGCACAACCCTTTCTAACATGATTCTCTCCTTCTTTCCCAGCCATTTGCAATTCCATTATCATGTAGCAGGAAAAACAGTTCTGTTTTCCCAGATTCTGTTTCTGGTCTCCAATTTCTGGCTCAAGAACCATCAGCCTCTAGTCACATTTTAAGAGTTGTTTTCTTTTGTATTCCTGGATGCTCCTGGCAAGTGCAGACAAGGATAATGGGAGAAAAGTTTGGGGAAATGGCAATGGATTAAGGGAAGGCATAATAGATAAGAGATATCAAGGAGAGAGAGAAATAAAGGAAGGCAGTATGGTGAGGAGAAAGAGACTGGAAACTAGCATTTTGTGGAAAGAAGCATGTGATAACCTCATCTCAGGTATGCAGATTACCCCATTATAAACAGCACCATCATATTGAATTGTTATGAAAAATGGCATTTCAAGAGTATCAGGCTGTTGAATCATGAGCGGTAAATGGTTTAACTCTGAAGGACATGGGTTGGATGAGAATTTACTTATTCCTGGCTCTGTAACCTGAACTTCTTTAAACTGTCATTTCCTCATCTGCAAAATGATTTCTTGTCATAATAGTAACCACCTCATAGGGTAGTCCTGGGGATTAATTAAAATATGCATAGTTAAAATCCTGGCACATTTTAAATACCCAATAAGTGTCACCTACTTTCTATATTATCATTATTGTTATAACTATTATTATTGGCATAGTAGCCCTGTAATAGAAAGTTATAGACCTCATATTTAACTCAGGCAATCTACAAATTATAACTCAATCTAGTAGCTACAAGTGTCAGAACTTTAATGAAGAACAATTTGTCATTAACTTGAAATTATATCTATCTGTGTCTCGTTTCTTTTTATAATAAAATTGAGTATTTTTTCCCCAAGTCTGTTTGCTAAGAAAGGAAGAGAGATTTTCTATAATAGAAAGAAGTTTTACTCAATCATTTTAAGGGCCATTGATTTCTAACTCTGACACCTTCCAACTTTAAATGTAGTTGTGGAATATAACCTGTGTGCTTTCCATCATTGTTTGCTATATGAAGTTGCCTTGGCTTATTGTATGTTGGTTAAAGTAAATTATATTTGTCGGGATATGTTTGTTGTAGGAATTACATTTACCCACTAAGCCATAAAACGTACAAAGCAGCACTATAATCCTTAGTCACTCTCCGTAATTTCTGACTTGAATCTGTGACTTCACTAGAATATCAGTGACCTTTGTTTCTACAGGAGTATTTACAATAAACTTAATTATTTTAATAAGTGTAATTGGTAAAGCACATGCAAGACTTTTCTGTCCCCAAAAATACAACATTCTAGAAATAACATTATGTTTTTACACGATGTCTTCCAAGGAAGACAAATCTGTAAAATTCTTCATGTCATCAGGGTTTATACTTTACTCTGGAGTGGGAGGGTATTATTCCTGTTTTGCCAGAGAATACAAGGGAATCATTAACACCAGTAGCTTCCCTCTGGTGTGACCAAGACCATAACCTAAATTGTCTATTACAAATTCTCTTTCCAGTCTATAACATTGGTGTATAAAATTAAAATATTTACGCAAGACCAAAAAAACTATAGTAAGTTCTAAATCAGATGTAAACCCTTTAAATAGTCTCTGGATATGAGAGCTTCTCAGAAACTAATAAAGGTCATTTTTTCTATCAGATGGCATGTTAAGAAACTATTTTGGTTGAATTGTGAAAATTTATTAAGTCTCTATGTGAACAGCAATAAAAATGCACTACCTATTAAAAAGTTACCTATTTGCTTAGTTTGCTCACCATTTTCAGATATGAGCTTTGGCATTTCAACAAAATTAGTGACCAACCTATTTTTTGCAGTCACCAGTTCCTAGTAGTTGATTATTATTCCCCAGAAATTTCCCTAGGCCAAGTCTTATAGCCAAAATAATTCTTTAAAAATAGTAATAATTGTGAATAGGTAGAATAACTCCATAGAGTCCCATGAAATAGATGGAGCTGCCAGTGTTCAAAACATGAAGAGGATAAATGAATGGTTTATATGTAAAAAACGAAATGAATGTCAGTAGAAAGTAGTACACTGCCAGAAATATCACCTTTGGTGGTTGTGGGTAATGTCAATGATTGAAATACTTAAGTGAATATGGAGAAAACCAGAGACTAAAACGTTGAATGACCAATCAATGTGCTAATGTCTGTTCTGTGTATGACATTTCCAAAGACTATGTGGGTGATAGAAACACATGTCACACTCAGCTATTTCCAAAGACTTCATAATTTGATTTGTCAAGCAATATTTGATACAGAAATTACAGAACTTTAGAGTATGAAATGAATAGAGAAAGTTTTATAACTGGAAGATGTCTTATGGATCACCTAGCATAATCTTCATGGTTAAAGAAATACCTTAGGAAGAACTTAAAATGAGTTCATTCCTTATCATTGTAACTGACATGACAGGCTCACTCCTTTTATATATATATTTTTAATTTTCTCCCTTCATCCCGAGTTTTATGGTGTCAGTAGACCATATAAATTGAGTTATGAATTTAATTCATAATTCATTGAGTTATGAATATGAATTGAGTTTTCAATTCATGTGTTAAAATCCTAACCCCCAGGCTAAAAGTACCAGGAAGTGGGTCCTCTGGGAGGTGTTGAGGTCCTCTAATAATTGGGATGAATCTGTCCCTAAAAAAGACGTCTCACAGAGCTCCCCTGCCTTCTTTAGTCATCTACCAAAGGTGTCCTTCACCATAGAAGGTTTGGTTTTAGCGTTCTCCCCAAATTTCCAAGAAGGGGGTGGGGTGGGTAAGGTCCAACCTTCAGAGTGCCAGCACTTTTGTTGTCATAGGCTATGACCCCTCATCCAGCCGAAGGGAGGATTCTGCCCACCAGAATGGTTAAGACTGTTTCTGGGGACAGAGCAGCAATGTTCAGTAAGATCAAGGATCAAGAGTAGTTTCAATGAACCTGCTATTTTTACTCTGAAAAGTAGAGAAACGGCACCATTGTCCCTCTTTGAAGTTCTCTTAACCTGAAGTTGATAAGCTTTTAGAGATCTGCCAACCCTCTGAATGAACATACACATGGACATTTTCCTTCTAGAGAAAGAGAGTCTAGCTTTGTTCAGTTTCTCACCAATGTCTGTTATCCTGCAGAAGTTAAGAACCACTTCCTTCCCTAAAGCCTGGTAATGCAATAGCATAAAGTGGAAACTCAGTATATCACATTTCAAACGATAAAGCTTAAACAGTTCATTTTTGAATTCATTACACACAAACAAACATTGAAAAAAATAAAGATGGATACCAGTAGGGCTTTTGGGAACCTCGTTACCTCAATTTGGTTCCTTTTCTCTCTATAGGGAGAGTCTGTGGAGGTTAACAGCCTGAAACTTCCACACTCAGGTCTAGGGGAAGATATGCTGCTTCTCCTTCCAGACCCCATGAGAGTCTAGCCATTCACAGTTCTCTACCCCATGATCAGGGTCCCAATGGGATAAATAACAACAAGCCTAAGGCTCTCATAGTTGAGAGAAAAAAATATCAGGCAGAAAAACTAGAGCACAAGAATAATTGAATTAAAAAAAACCAACAACAACCTGCACTTAACGTGCAGCAGATGAAAAGCGTCTTTGAATTTGACAACAGGATTTTTGAATTAAACAACTCAGTCAATGGATTAAAGATAAGAATGGTTGTTGGTGGTGCTTGAATTTGTTGCTTGGATCATCAGCTGCAACGAGTATCTCAAAGCACAGATGGAAACCCTCACTGAGAATGTAGGCAACTTGGAGATTGGATTTGAGGACTCCTACCATGGAAATAAAGGTATAAAAAGTTCTGATGGAAGATAAGCATAATTAAATCAATATCACAGAAACATTTATCTGAAGTAAATAAAGTCCTGAGACTGTAGAGTATAAGGGCTACCCAAATTACAGGCTTTATTGATGAGAAAAGACACATACGAGTACTTAGGCATAAAATGATAAGGTCCTAGAACTTTAATAATGAAGAGAACATTGATAGGACAAATGCAAATTCAAATTACAATAAGATATCATTATTCTTCTACTAGTTTGGCATCAAAAAAGCATCTTGACAAAGATATAGTAAAACAAGGACTCTCATGCTTTGCTGGTGGGAACATAAACTCGTTCAACTTTTTGGGAAAGTACTTGGAAATATCCATAATAATTTAAAATAAACAGAATCCTCAACCCAGAATTCCCTCTTCTGGAATTTTTTACAGGTAATCTCACATGTATGCATAAGGCTTCCATATACGTGTTTATATGGTCTCTTTCCACAAATTAAGAAAAAGAAAATTTTAAGTTAAAAACAACCTCCCCATGATAGAACTTCAAAACTGTGGAGGCAAGAAAGAGGTATAAGTTAATTCATGGTTGTTTTGTTGGTAAATGGTTTCTTTTTGGTTAAATCTCTGGGATGCACCTCATAAATTGTTCTCAATCTTGCACATGCTGTAAGAATCACCTAGAAAAATCTTGAAATTGTGTAACTGCCATTGCTGGACTATGTCACATCCATCTGTGTCTGTTGTAAAGTTATAAGTAGTCACCTTTGAGCACGATTCTTCCAGGCACTGAAAAGATTTGATGTTTAATGCCATGCCTGGGGCTTGTGTTCACTTGGCCTGGTGTGACTAATCTGTCAAATCATTGACAACTGACTGGAATTGTATGTGGTTTCATTTTGTCCTGATCAAACTGTAAGTGGTTTTGTTTCTAATCAAACTCTTTTTTACATACAGCAGGGAAGTTCAGTCACAAACATAGACAGAAAATGTTACCAATTGGAAAGAGCCAGAGGACTTAGCCAGAGGACAAGACCAATTTTAAATCTTGGCTGATTATCTGACTTTGGATAAGTCACCCAACATTTCTGAGTTTCAGTTTCCTATCGGTAAAATAAAAACTCTAATGCCTACCACAGATGTTGTTATGACAATCAAACGAGATAATATGTTAAAGTAACGAGCTCAAATCTAGCACATGATATGTGCCTACACAAATTAAAGTATTCAGCTCAATACTTAGTGCATAGTTGTCACTCAAAATATAGGAGCTGAATATGAATCGAGTTCTTTGAGAGCAGGCCCTCAATTCATAGTTGTTGCTTGAATGTATGAATCAATGAATGAGTGACTGTGATTCACACAGTCATTTGTATGTAGTGCAACACCAGTATGTTGAATCTTCTAATGATGGATAAGTGAGCCAGGCTAAAGACCCAGAATGTGAATATTTGTCACCCAGGTGTGAGAATGGGAGAGTGAATGGTTCTTAGGTAGAGCATGATGTTTTGAGAGCATTTCAACTCTGACTATGTATATATATAGCATGTAGTTTCAACTCTCTCTCTATATATATAGCATGTAGTTTAGAACACTCTTTTCTATTAATATCATAGTATACAGGTCGACTGGTGCAGCAGAAACTGCCTTCAATTCAGTGATGCATTTGTGACTTTAATACTATTATTATATTTGTGTTCAAAGAGCTCAAGTGTTCCAAAGTTTTGCTTCTGGCTATTATTACTAATTATTTACATCAATGGTAACTGAAGCCCTTGGAGAGTTAGAGAGGGAAAAGAACAGGAAGACTCCAGGTAGTGGGGACACACTCAAGACAAGTCCTGATTGTCATTTCCTCTCTCAGCGTGGCCTTGTGATCGTATCACCTTTGGCCGAGACCACATCCTGAAACATGACTGTGCCTCTTTGTACTGGCTCAAGAATGTTTGTCTTACAACGTGAGATCTTGTGCCCCTTCCAGGGAAGGATACTTAAGTCTAGCCTTGATAATAAGGTAGAGTGACTCCAGGGAGAAATGCCCAGTGTCTGGGTCCTGCTATGTTGAAAACTGAAAATCAAAAGCCTAAAGCACAATAATTGTGCTTTTTAAAGTCTGGAAGTGCTACCTAAATATATGAATCTTCTTAACAAGGAATAATTTAGTTAGTAAAGTCCTCTTAGCAATTTTTTAATAAACTAAGGCTTGCAATTTTTTTAGTAAACAATTATACTATATACATTGCATTTAAAAAATAAATGAATGTGAACTAAACAGTGTTTCTGTTTTCCATTAACTTGTGCATAGATAGTGAAAATGACATAGGATACAGATAGCGATTGGACACGAGTCTGACAATACTTAGCATATAGATGTCAGGGACAAATCACTGTTTGAAAGGTTATTTTTTTGTAACTTAAAAATTACCAAGCTGCCACTATTTGTGTAATCATGACATGTTGCATTCCCTCCTGCTCCCACAAATTGATTCTACTCATTAGTGAACACCAGTGGTCATTGGCACATAGACCCATAAAGTTGAGTCCAAAAGAAATCAGAATGGAAGACAATATACATTTTTAAAAGATTTTTTTCCCCATTGATGGACAGAACATTAGTTTTCTTCTTCCATTCTGCTGTCCTGCCTCATCCCTTTCTTTCTTCTGTCCACCATCTTTAAAAAAAAAAAAATATATATATATATATATATATATATATATATATATATATATATATATATATATATATATATATATATTGAAGCTATTTTCTGTTGTAAGTATATGGGTGTATCATACCCAGGATTCTTGGTTGTAAATAATAGGATTTGACACTGGTTAACTTAGTTTTTTTTTTTCTTCAAAAAAAGAATTTAATGGATCTGTATGGGATAATTCACAGCTTGGAGGATCAGACTCTGGCAAGAATTTAGGGAGTCAAAGCCTGCCTAAGACCCCCAATCTGACGAGGAGTTGGCAGATCTTCTGTCTCTTAGGCTTCCATATTGGGAGGTTGGACCTCTGTTTGCTACCTTTCTAGAGATTTCCTCCAAATGAAGAGAACATTCCATGCCAGTTGGCACAAATGAAACATGTCTGTTACAATGGGTGTCACATGAAACTTTTGCTTTGATGGGAATCACAGCTCTGTTTTCGAAAGTTCTAGGAATAAGTTGAGAGCACAGGTTTTGTAGGCTAATTGGTCTAAGGAAAATATCTCCTTGAGAGGACACGTAACTCTCCCTGTCCAGACTACTTAACATCCACAGAACTTTGTATTTTAAAATAAATTGCTGCAGCTGTGAATACCAAGGAGTAAATCACAACTAACAAGAATTGGGTAATGGGAGAGGCCTAAGAACTTATTATATAATTAGAAGTTTCACTTGTTCTAAAGAAGGATTTCTCAAGAGGCAGCCAGACCACCTTCATCAAAATCACTGTTAAAAATGGAGGTTCTTAATCACTGTTAAAAATGTATCAGCCAGGCTTACAAAATTGGAAACTCTGGGAGTAGTCCTAGAAATTGGCAATTTTTACAATCCCCTAGATGAATTTTGAGCCCACTAAAGTTTGAGAAACAGTAGTAATGTAAAGGAATGTAGGTCCATTAAAAAATTATTCAAGTTCTTGATACAATTACTCATTTCAGCCTCTCCTCTCCCCAGGCATGCTAAACACTGTATGTATTTTTATTAAATATTATATTTATACTTTACATAGAAAAATGCTATTCTAAATCTTAATGGGTATAAAAATCCAGAAAAGGTGTTTGCATCTCTTTATAGGAAAGTGGATATTTGTCAAATGCTAGTCAACTATTCGGGTAAAAGGTCAATGAGCCCAATGGCAACTCTTAGAAGGTGAACAGGCATGAAGTTTCTGGAAGGAAAGAGAATATTTTCTGACAGTGGTTGGTCAGTGGTGAACTTTTCTCCACTGCTTCTGAGTTAGGGAGGATTGACAGTCCAGGGGCTCCAGAAACTCAGGGGCTTAGAATCTGTCTGTGGTCTGTTTTATCTGCTTAGTGTCTAGTAGCTTCTCAATTTGGAAAAAAGGGCTGAAACTTCAACTTCTCACCCGCCACCCCACCCCCCATATGTTGTCCAGAACTGACACTGCTATTGTGAGTGTTCACCTAGTAGGTCGTAGAACCTAGTAGGTATTGGAGCCATCTACACGCTCTGCTTCTTAGTGGTACATTGTGGGGACAAAGCCCCAGAAAGCAGTTTCCAGGCTCTCGGCCTCACATAGACAGGTGCTGGCTCAGGTAGTAAATGGCCATCAATGTGATTGGATGGCCATCAGCTGTGGCTAGTTGGCCGTCAGCTGTAACCAGTGAGCCATTGGCCACTAATATAACTGCTGTGGCTACGCTAACAAAAAGAGAAGAAAAAATGGGGGCTAGCAAGAAGATGGTGGCTGAGCTAACAAGAGCGGATTGCAGAGAGGCGGATGCCGCCAGCGAGAATATACTAGTATGACTCCCCTACTTATAGCTCCGTGGGTGTTCCTTTTTGGCCTCACCATGTCCTGCGTTCTCTTGTGGGGAGCAGGAGCAGAGACCCCGCCGGGTCTCCCGCATGACATACATTAAGCATTAAAATGGCAGATTCAGTGTCTGGTGAGGCCCCTCTCCTTGGTTTGCAGATGGCTGCCTTCTCGCTGTATCCTCACGCGCAGAGAGAGAAAGTGCATGCTCTCTCATGTTTCTCCTTATAAGTGCACTAATCCCATCATCTAACGTCAAAATCTAATTACCTCCTGAAGGCCTCACATCCAAATACCATCATACTGAGGCTTGGGGGTTCAACATATGAATTCTGGGGAGACACGGACATGAGTGCCCACAGAGTTGGATCTGGCCTTTTGTCGGCACTTAATAACTAGCTGTAGAATGAATGAGTGCCTGAGTGAGCAAGCTCATGTTTTTCCCGGCATTCTCTCTCAAAATTTCTGAGAAACTGTCCATCTTTTTCTCTGCTCAACTCTCCCTTAGGTTCTGAGAAGGTGTCCTTGCTGGATTGTTCAGTGTCAGCTTCTTAGATGACATGGTTTATTCAGAAAGGACGTATTTGCATTTAGAAGAGCCTGATCGTGCTGAGTTCTTCTCGACCATGAAGACTCCGCACATTGGAGCGCTGTTTTTCTAACCCACGTAGGCTGACGTTCATCACCAGAGTGGATATTTCAAGTGTGGCTGAGGAGATTCTTTCCAGGTAAGCAGCATTTAGCAGATTTACTTGGGTGCTGTGAGGATGGGTTAGTTCAGTGTCTGCCTGCGGACTATGTCAGTTTGGGTGCTTTCCTCGGTGAGGATCCTTGTTACTGTTGGAAAGTTTTCTGTTATTAATTTATTTTTATATGGTATGTGGATGACCTTCATGAGGAATACCTTAAACAGTTATAATTATTCATAGGCTGTTTGCTGTTGTCACTAATGGCCTCATATTGTCCATCATGGTGGAATGTTACTTAATATTGGATCCTGGAAAAGATTTGAATGGCTCTGGCATGCTAGCTGATAGCACTAAAGAATCGTATGTGGAATCCACGTTCCAGCTGGAGAGATTCCCTAGATTTAAGCGTTCCTTAGTGTTTAAATCATCTTGAACTGTGTGCTTATTCCACTTAGCTTATTTTATGCGGGGGGGACCCAAATAAGATGTGTTACTCTGCCAACAATTACGAAAATTATTTTCCTATCAGGGTGTGTGTGTGTGCACATATCCAGGCCCTTTAAGGCTGTACTTCCAATGGGATCTTAAGTGTGTGTGATGATTGTCAGAAGGCAGTGAGGGTGACTTCCATCTAGGGGGTGTCTGGACTACTCTGTTTGTCTTGAACTTTTCCACTTTTGTGAGTTTAGAAAAACTGCAGGCCCGTGGAGTCGTTTAACGTTTTTTGACCATTTAAAGCAAATGCATTTCAGCATTGGTAGTGTACTTTTCTGGGTGCCTTTTTCTTCTCTCTTGAAGGCCAGAGGCTGAAATGACTATTCTGGCATGGTGCCCATCTCTCCAAGTGGCCCCTCCTCTTCCACTTGTGCCTTCCTTTCTTCTAGCTGCAGCCACCTGACCAGGAGATGCAGGTGGATCTAAGCTCCAGTTTCCTGAGATCACGTTTACATGACTGACCTTCCTGGGACTGAGGAGTTTCCCAGGCCCTGGACTTTCGGTGTTAAATCAGGAAAGCCCTGGCAAACCAGGATGGTCAGTCATGCTACTTTTATTCTTGTCAGAGGATATTTAAGAATTCTTGATTCAGTACCTCCAGTGACTGAACATGAAGTCTGTGACCTTGCATTGTTGCCTCAACACTGAATTTTACTTTGATCTAAGGTCAAGGGCCCAGTTTGCACCCACATCTGATAGAAAGGTCTGGTCACACTTCTTTGTGATGGATGCCCTGTTCTGATTATCTGCCTGATAGTCTAGTTCTTTGTAGTTAGGGTCCTGCCATGTTAGCTCAGATCTGTCTAGAGCTTGGTCTCCAGCTGATATCTCTGCCTATTGTGGTCTGCTTCCAGCTCTTTGGTGCCAAAAAACAACTTGCATCAGCTGTAACCTCTGCTCAATTGGAAGTCTACCTAGCACTAGTGGTTCTGCAAGTGTAGTCCTGGATCCACCCACATCAGTGTCACATGGGAATGCGTTAGATATACAAATTCTCAGGCCCCGCCCCAGACCTACTGAATCAGGAACTCTGGGGCTGGAGCCCAGTGATGTGTTTGAACTGGTCCTCCGGGTGATTCTAATGTACCCTCAAATTTGAGAGCCACTGTCCCAGATTGTGCACTCTGCCTTGCTGGCTAGACCTCGAAGCCTAAAGCCAAGTGTACCCACCTTGATGGATATTTATTGTCTCACTCCCACCCGTTGCTGGCATGGTCTATCTCCTTCCCGACCAGCCTCAAGCTCCCATTTGTACATTGATCCTTAATCATTAAAGTTTACTTCTACTTCTGATAGGAACTGTCTAAGTTTGCCCAGGACGGAGAGGTTTATTGGACAGGGGACTTGAGTACTAAAACTGGGAAAGTTCTGGGGAAACTGTATAGATGAAAACCCTAACTGAGCAAGCCCATTAATGTATTCAATATTTGTTGACTCACAGAGACAGTAGAAAGAGGGAAATAGCAGGAGGATTATTGATCCTTCAGGATATCCTCTCATGTATAGTCAAAAGAAAGAAAAGCCAAAAGGAAAGCAGTCTCTTATGTGCTGCGGGTGTGCTAATTGTATATTTGAATAATTTTCAGAATTGAATAGGTTACATTTCAACCAGGACTGTTTAAATAATCTTTTTTTTTTCTTCCATTTTTGGGAAGCATATCCAGTGGAGTCAGGTTTTTAGAATGAACTTGCTGTGTGACCTCAGGCAAAGTACTGATCTGCTTTATCTGTAATTGGGACAGTAATAAATTTTCCTTCAAGTTACATTACAAGGAATGAATTGAAGATAAAGGAGATTAAGTGCTATCTATAAAAATACTCTATTTCTTGGGTGGATGCTGTATAAACATGTCATTTTATTAACAATAATAAACCCATACACAGATGCTTTCCGAAGAGATCAAAACTTTTTTTTGCAAGATATGAGAAAATAAGGTGGCATCTGACCTTCCCGGATGGGAGTCTTTTCTCCCTCTTGCAAATTCCTGTAGGGCTTGCTGTCCAGGCTGGTTCTCAACCTTGCGTACACATAAGCATCACCTAGAGAGGTCTTAAAAACATAAATAAAAACAAAAACAAACTGATGCCAAGGCCCCTTTTGCCCCCTGAGGGCCTGATTGAATTGATCTGCTGTAGTGCTAGGTCACTGGTGGTTTTAAATTCACCAGATTCAAATGTGCAGCCAGATTTGAGAGTCATGGGTCTAGAAGAGTTGTCAATCATTAGTCATAAGAAACAATGGGGGGTGGGGGTGCGTCTTAGAAATACAAAATTAGGCTTTCCTTCAGTCTGGTTAAGTAGATCTGGGGAGGGATTCAGGCATGTGCTTAGTACACAAGCTTACCTGAGGGTTCTGATGCAGCTGGTTGGAGATCTGGTGACTTTTAGAAATCCTCAACTCTGACATTTAAGTTTTTTGCACATTACATAGCACATGATTAGCAATGGCATTTAATAAATATGTGATGAATGAGGTCTGCTGATTTGTGACCACCAAGTGATGGTGATTTCAGCTCTTAGATTGTAGGGCACCAAGTTTTAGGATTTGGCAGCCCTTTTAAAATGATCTGTGTCTCAGTTAAGCTTGACACTGATGAGGTAATATAAGAGCTTAATGTACATCTCCATAGTGTTCGAAACTTACCTGGCTGGAAAATGCCCCAACAGGGAGATAAGCCCACACTGCGGATTAGTTTGTGTTACCGTTTCTGAGATGGTTCAGCAGAAACAGAGATGGGAAGCAAACTTTAAAAAAGCACCAGCCAAAAGAAGTTTGCGGAGCTCACTATGATATCCAAATCAATGATTTTATTTGATTATTTTTTTTTCTCTTAGAACCTAGTTTCTACGCTTGCGTCCTGCAAACAATGATCCATTGTGTTTACTAAGTGTTATCATGGCCTCAGAAATGAAAGCCCCCAGAGCCCTTTGAACTTTCTTGCTGAAAAATCACAACAGAGAAGCAAAGCCTTCAGATAGAAAATTGTCGAGAGCTTTTGGATATGAAATTGTCGACTTGGCAGTTTAACAAGGGCCCACCCTGTATGCAGCACAAGGCAAAACGTCCAAGACAAGCAAAGGCCTATAGCAATCGCTTAACAGAATTAGCCCTGCTGCCCTGTTCACATTACATTGCATTTGTCAAGCTTGATAGTGATCTCTCTCTTCCTGGAGAAACCAACTGCTTTTTTTTTTTTTTTCAAGTTGACTTTTGTATTCTGAGCCATGCCAACATTCCAGCCTCATGAGAAAGCCTGAACAGATTTAAACTCCAAATTCAAAGTACTGTTTGTACTACAAACATGTTACAGTTGTCAGTGAGCAGTACATAAACACATTAGGAAGGGGGGTGGACTGGAAATTGAATGCACATTAATTTCTGGGGTTGGCTGCCAGGTGAAATGCTATATTACGGAAGATCCCTCCAAACTGTAACAGCCTTCACAAAAGTCTATTTCAATTCATTAGAGGACAGTGTTTTGTTGGTACTAATCACAGTGGCTCAGCTAGATAATAAACTCAAAACTTCAGTCACAGGGGGAAAGGAAATACTCTAGCAGGAGTTCTTCAGCGCTTTCATAGCAAAGCTAGTTTAACAACCCAACCGTTAAGAGGGCCCAGGGACATTTATACACATAAAAGTATATTGTAACCATCACTTTTATGGTGTGGCTCATTTTAAGGAAATCAACTAGAGAAATTCCTCACATATTTTATTCCACAAATGTTCTATAAAATTCTTGCTACAGTCAGTCCCTTATAATATCTTTTCAGAACATTGGCCAAGAAATCCAGCATTTTTAAATACATTACTATTCCACGTGATTTGTGATTTACATTGTGGGTACCTTAATAGTGTTAATAGTACTTAAAACACAAACTGCCAAATGTTTAAAATAATTTCACCCTACTTTCTGCTTGATTTGGACGGATACCATTAAATAAATTTGGAGTGCTAAGAAAGGAAGAAATATTTTATTTTCTTTGTCCCAGATGGTATATAAGGTACCTACCCAAGTGCTTCTAAACCCTTTGGTTCCATTATAATGTTGAGTAGGAAAATGACTTCAGAGTGTGACTAAACTGGTGACTAAAATTCTGCAGGATGAAATGCTCATAAAAAGGGAACAGGGAATGTGATACTCTACAAGATAGGATAACTCCCTTCTTTGCAGTTGTTTGTCCAAATTCCCTTATCCAGTTACCTTTATATTTGTGTTTATGTCACTTTTTGTTCCTCTAGGTTGTTTTACTGGAGTAAACTTCCAATATCTAGTTCCAAAGAAGTGGACAGTGAAAATAACCAGAATAAACTACTAATAAATGTTTCCATTAGTAAAGAAAAATAAGACAAGGTCTTGAAATACCTTTTGACTTGTAAACAAAGTACTAAATTATGCTTTAATTTGAATACATTGATTACATTAAAATTTTGTTAAAGATTGAGCCACCACTATAGTCTAACAAATATCAGGTCATTGGTCTTATTAACAATTAGAGAAGGGGCAGTGGACATTCGTGGTAACAGTCTTCCGGGTCTTCTGAGACTATGAAACTTGGCAGAAGGTTTTAGTGATTTTTTTTCAGACAAACATTCTAACCTCTTTTCTTTGGTACTCTACCCTTGATTTTTCTCTTAGATTGTTAAGATAAAGGCTCACAATGGTCAAGGGATAGGAGATTATAGACACAAACATTGTCGTTTTTCCTTCCAAATTCCTCAAACCAGGGAGGAGGAACCTAGTGTTTATGGAGCATCTATTGTAGGGGCCAGTTTCTTTCATGCAGGTCCACTCCATTGATCATTTCAAGATGACTACCTTTGTGCTATCATCTCCACTTTTACAGATGAGAATACTGGGGCTCAGATAAGTTAAGAATCTTGCATAATATGCCACTACTACTGAGTGGGGCAGCAGGGACTCGGACTGAAGTTGCTGATTCCAGACCCCCGTGTTTCCCCAGTACAGTGCCCTGTGACGCTAGATGTCAGAATAGGCTTTGGATGGTGTCAGTGAAACAAATGCATGGAGGTGGGGTGGGGATGCTCAAGGAAAAGAGAACAACTGATTGAGTCCCAAGTCTGACCAAAGCTACATTGCAGGCATTTCACCACGTGTGCTTTATTTACTTTGTCCATGTCTTCTTTAAGAGTTACAAACTTTTCATCGTAAGGCATGAAAACATTTGGTTTGTGCAAAGCTGAAAAGAGGAAATACACTTGTTGGGAATGGGGAGTGTTAAGACAATGGACTACATTTGGAATTTAACTTCTGTTGTAGGTGTTAGAGAAGCCACTGTACTCGGGTACTTTATGAAAGAGGTCAAACACGAGCATACAGCATTGCTCTGCATTCCTTGCATTTTAAGTTCCTCACATTTTTATTAGACAAAGAAAACCCATTACGGTAAACATTCTAAAAATAAGTGTCAGAAATATAGACATCAAAAGCTACATGCTTTAAAGCGTTTGGACACCATGATGAAATCTGGAAATTTTTTGTGTACTTAACTTCTCATAAGAAGGACATGAATTGCCAACACAAATTTCTCTGGATTTTTAAAGGTATACAAATGTCATCACCTGTGGTGAGCATACTATCAGCCTAACTTCCCATATTTTACTCCTGAATTCATATTACTTACAGTAAATTGAAAACCAGAATGACATTTCTGAGGCATTTTAAATTAAGAAATCATTGGTAAAAAAAAAAAAAAAAGTTATGTACTTTAAGTGTAATGAACCTATTCAGTCAGCGACCTGGGATGATTATTTGACGAAATCATTAAAAAATGAAGCTTGAAAGCTAAAGGACTATTTGGTAAATTCTCCACTAACTAGAAATTCAATAAGCCAAAAAAGTCTCCCAAATAAGTCTCATGTATTTGAGTTAGTTGATTTTTCAGTTGACTTTTACCTATGCTGAAATCAAAAAAGTTAAAAGTTTTCAAATGTGAAGTATGTAAACATAAACACATGAATGGTATATATTTAAATGACCAGGTTTTCTTTAAGCTAATAAATTATATGGCTGTTATATGGTTTAGATGGCACATTTTGACTCTGCAACACAAAAAACTGTATATCCTTACGTCATGGGTACCCAACAATACCCATCTATACCCATCTAGTTTTACTTGAGGCTATTCTTTTCCTTCCTTCCTTCCTTCCTTCCTTCCTTCCTTCCTTCCTTCCTTCCTTCCTTCTTTTATTTCTTTGATTTTTTTTTTTTTTTAAGAGTTTATTTGGCCCAAACTGATGACATCTGCTGGGAAGCAAGATCTCAAATGCTCCCTACTTGAGGCTTTTCTAGACCCTATTATTTGTTGGCTTTTTCCTCGAGGAACTACCAGGGCTTCAAGATTTCCCATTTTCTTCAAGTATTCACTAAATGAATATTCATAAAATTAATGATGTATGAGAGATAACTCAGAGTTCTTAGGCTTGGAAATGGTAAGGAAGGGAGAGATAAGGAGGAACATTTAAAACAAAACAACAAATATAGGTGATAATTCAACATACCAAAAAGCAACTTTTAAATAAGCAAGAACATCCCCCTGTTCCATGACTTTTGGCATTAAGAAATGCGTTCTAATGGCTTTGTTTATAGTCCTCTCCATTCCCAAAATTATTTGAGAAGAATGTGAAAACAATAGTTCTTTACCTCAATATGTTGGCGGTCAGTGGCGAAGCTAAGTTGATGCTGCCAGAGCTTTACACCAAGGGCTGTGATGGGGGACCTGTGACATTCTAGGGAAGACACAATGGCGTTCAGCTGCAGCAAGCCCACCATGACAACTTCTCTTCACAACTGTCCCAGTGGGATTGACTGGAAATTCCTAAGAAGAGTGTGGGAAAAGAAGAGAAAGAAGAGAAAAGCCAAAGGTAGTTTGGAGGGGGGAGGTCTCACCCTCTGTGTAGACATCACTCAATGCTTCTGTCCATAAGTGCTATGGTCGGTCACCGACAGAGTCTTACATTATTTTATTTATCTACACAGCAGTTTTACAAGGTAGTATTAAGTCCACTTTAACAATGGACAAACTATAGCTCTGATCAGGTTAAGTATGGTGACTGAGGTTAGACAGCTAGTAAATGGGGAACTGGGACTTAAGCTCCAGCCTACGGTTTTGATCACTTTAGTGTCTTTCTCCCAACACAAATGGCTAAGGATGGAAGGGATAGTTGAAAACTCTCTGCTACTTTCATAGGCCCATTTTCTTCACTCCATTAGGCATCTATTAGTAGCTACAATTGGTACAATTGGTACAACTTGGTACAATTACTAACCTTAATAAGACCCCTCATTTCCTTCTTTAATGACTCCCATAAGGTATGTATTTCTCAAAAATGAATACTTATGAAATGAACCACTGTAAGCTCATGTTTTTCAATCAAAATCACAAATTAGTAAGTATCTAAACATCACCTCCAAACAAGAGAAGTGAGTTTTCACTTTCTTCCTCTTTGCTTAACTCTGTAACTGCCATGTTGAGGATATTTGTGATTTGGGTTATAAATAGTTATTAAATTTAAAAAATGCATCAATAATTTGGAAACAGCTAGTGTTTTTTTCTTTCTCCACAATTTATTATATTCCACACCTTCTTCTTTCTTGTTTTGTTAATTTTTTGTTTGTTTGTTTGGAGTGCATCTCTTGAGAAATTATTTTAGAAAGGATGAACAAAAATGTTTTCTGTGTCATTTCATATCTGAAAATATCTTTATTTTATGTTTTCATTTGAAATTTGGCTTGGTATAGGATTCCAGGTTAAATGTTAATTTTTTCTTAGAATTTTGAATATAATACTCCAACATCCTTTCATGCCAAGTGTTGAAATGACAGATAGTAATCAAATTCTCATTCCTTAGTTGATAATCTTTTCCTCTTTTCTGGAAGTGTTTAGGGTTTTCTTTTTGTCATTGGATTTTTAAAGTTTCATATGGATATGATTTGCTGTAGTTGTTTTACTCATTCTGCTTGGCACTTGAGTAGTCAATTTGAGTGAAAAGATTCATGTGTTTCTTCAGCTCTGAGAAAGTTTCTTTAATAACTTCTATGTTATCTCTTCTTTTCTATTATCTATTTTCATTCTAGGATACCTATCAGACAGCTGGTAAAACTCCTGCATCTATCCTCCATGTCTCTTCCTTCATGCTTTCTATCTCTTTTTTTTCTTGCTCAGCAGATTGAGAGAATTGCTTAGCTTGGTCTTCCAGCTCACTAATTAATTATTCAGTTATATTTATTCTATTTAGATGACAAAAGAATTCAGCAATAAAATTTTAAATTTCTAAATTCTTTAGTTGTTTTTGTTTTGTTTTGTTTTGAGGCAATATCCACCTGATTTCTCTCTGAAAATATCACTATTGTATTAATTTGCTAGGGTTGCCAAAACAAAACCACAGATTGGGTGGCTTAAACAACAGAAATCTATTTTCTCAGAGTTCTGAAAGCTGAAAGTCTAAGATCAAGGTGCCGATCAGTTTGGTCTCCTCTGAGACCACGGCTTGCAGATGGCTGTCCTCTGGCTGTCTGTTCAGTGGCCTTTCCTCTGCGTGTGCATATGTCTACTGTCTCTTGTGTGTTCTAATTTTCTTTTCTTATATAAGGATACAGTCAGATTGGATTAGGGCCCATCTGATAACTTCATTTAACTTAATTGCCTCTTTAAAGACACTTGCTCCAAATACAATTACATTCTGAGGTACTGGGGGTTTGTGCTTCAATATATAAATTTGAGGGGAAACAATTCAGTTCATAATAACTGTATATAAATTTTACTTAAAGATCTTTCCCTGCGATTTTTATAATAATTCTGTTTTCTCAGACCTTAATTATGCAGTTGGTTGGATTTGGTACTATTCTTGATGGTGTTGCTTTTACTTATATATTTGGTAATTTTTTGTCACTGTGTGAGGATATTAATTGTAGTAACTGTAGCGCATTTTTAGTGATTGTATGGGAGGGATGGAATGCCCTCCTGCATGAGAGGTGCTATTTAAAGATGTTCCCTTTTCCTCCTTGGATCAGTTTTCTACCTGGATAGCACCCAGGTGTTGGAGACTGGAACCAACATCAATGCTTTATCCAGGCTGCCATCTCTCTTGGCAGCTGTTTAGCAGCGTGTGGAAGGGACTAACCAGCTTTCTACCTTCAAAGCTGCCTTCAGATCTTTCCCTATTATTTTATCTACTGACTCTGGAACTTTCTGAATTGCATGTAGCCGTCTCCTGCATGTGTTTCACGTGAAGGCTCTTTCCAGTTTTGTGACTCTGGAGATATGATTCTGTCTGATTACCACCTTTCAGAGATGCCTCAAAATATCCTCAGATGGTTCACTTTATTTTATTCTAACATGGTGGTGAATTTATCCTCCTTTATGTCTTTTTTGTGGGGGTGGGGAAGCTTTTCATATAATTTGAGGTAGGAATTATATATATATATATATATATATATATATATATATATATATATGTATATAATTTCATATATGTAATATATTACATATGTATATATATTTTTTCTTCTAAAAATTTTTATCATTATGTAATAAACCTGGAAATGCCATTGTATTATCATTCACTAGCAGCAAGTATTCAAATACTTTTAAAATGTCATCAGTATCTCTGGCTAGATCAACCAAGAGTTGTTACCTAATGCCCACCCAACAGTCTGCATTTCTATCTTCCTAGACAATTTTTACTTCTACCATTTTTATTCCCACATCTTTTCTTAAATGTCCTCAATAGCCATATAGATTCCTCGACACCGTGACCATAGGTGTTATCTACCTTTTTGAGGTACAGTATCATTAAAAATCACTATTAACCTGTTGGGAGGAGAAAGATTTAAGGAACAGATGAATTTTATTTTAGATATGTTGTGCTGAAGTGACTAAGTGATATATACATAAAAACACTGAACAGCCAGTTAGAGTTACAGAGACAAGTTGTCAAGCTTTATCCTATCATTTCATTTATCTATGGAAGTACTACTATATAATTGGTATTATTTCATGTACTAGAGATACAACGATTAGCAAAGGATGATACTTGCACTCAGGTAACTCACAACCTAGTGAAAGAGTCAGATGCATGAGCGAATCAGACACATACAGAATCAGTATAAAAGGGGTATGTACAAAAAGCATGGAGGATGAGTAGAACCGTGATGACGAGCCACTCCCAAATTTGTACCTACTCTGTGGAGTCTCTTTGGGTTGGCATGTGCCAAAGTAAGTACTGTACACAATTCTGGAATTTTTGTACGTGCTTGGCTGACTAACTAGAGCCCTGTTCAGCAGGTATTGCACAACCTCTCCTTTTCATGTTCCAGCCTTAATCTTGGGTTTAGTGATAGTGTCTCCACATGATTCCCCCTCCACCTCTCCACCCACAGTAAAGCTCAAATTGTTATCTGAACTCTGGAAAAGTGGCTCTTTGGAAGATAAGGTGTGGTTTCCAGGGGGAGGGTTGCAGATATGATTACAAGAAGGACAAGCAGAACACAGAATGAGAAAAGAGGAACACTGAACTGAATCTGTGGGGGAAAAATATCCACAATGAGAATGTTGTGGAGGAATGAGTCTTGACTTCCTGGGTGTGGCTTTGGCTATGTGTTGTGAAGGGGAGAAAGGTATGCTGGGTACCCTCAGCAATGTCCTCACCCTTTTGATTTCTGCCCTGCATTGTAGGCTGGAATGCTAAACATTTACATTTCCTAAGAAAAAAAGGAGGAGCCATTGATCTCTAGTTGCAGTGTCTGGCTGAGCATCAGCAGATAACAGAAGAGAGATTTTGCAAATGTCTACTGGCTGTCCTGAGAATTACTCACTCTGATGCTAGTGGAAATTTCTTGGGATTCCTACCCTTTCTGATTTATTGAATGTAAGTGGAGAAGTTGATGGCTCTTGTTCCCTCCGTCCTTTTTACAGTTGTGTAAGTCTTCAAATCCCTTTATTCAATTATTTCTTGATTGAAATACCAGGAGTTGAGTCTGTTTTCCTGATGGAAACTTGACTGACCAAAGGGAAGTGACTGCTGCTTGAATTGACTTGAACAGTGTGTCCACCATTTGTAGGGCTTAATTGAGTGCTATTTCCAAAGATGGTTACCTCGAGAACCAGAGGCATAGATGCTACTGAATAGAGAAGAGTGTGTGTCTGACAGGGTAGGCCATTGGCTTTGGACTGAAGGCATCTCTCTATGTACCATGGCCACAGTGGCTCCAGGTATTCAGACTTGCTGGACTTCGCTATGTACCATTTCAGTAGCCCTATGGGCCACAAGACTATGTAGGAGATCAAAGCAATGAGAGAAGGCAAGGAAATTTGTACCCAGATATTGACAATCCTACAAAGGTTAGATCAACTGCTAATTAATCATTGAAGCATTTCCCAGAGCATTTCAGACTTCTTTTTGTATTTCAAAGATGAAACATCTTTTGGATGTCTCTCAAGATAGATCTGACTTGTTACAAATTCTGTCTATAACTCATAGTTTTGTAATAAGTTTTCAGCATGCAATATCAAAACATTTTAAGAAAACTGTTAGAATGGAGGACTTTTTTCCTGAGCAATTTTATCAACAAAGTACAAAGTGATTCCTCATTTCAGAGTATTAAATGTGTATTAGCCTTGTTTTAAGTTATTCTATATCTATGTCAGATATAGGATCTGACATAGGGACTACCAGCTATGGTATTTTAAATCAAGGTATCAGGATATCATTAGGAACATTAATTGTTTATTTGGCTTTGCATAAACACAAGCACAGGAAAATTCAATCCTTATGTGACCATCTGCTGTAGTGGAATTTATATCCATTACATCCAAGCTCAGGCTTTCTCTGACTATGGTCTAGTTGGAAGATTTCCTCTCCTCATACTTCCCTGCTTAACAACTTTTAAGTAAGTAGAACATGAAATTTAAACTTAGTGGTCTGTCATTTGAGACCTTCTGTTATTACACACCAGTATTCCTCATAATAATCTAATTTGGTCTCTATCTCTACCTTCGGCACATGTTTTGTGCACCTGTCCCCCTGTACTTTTGTATAATCTATTCCTGTATGTTTCTTATCATTATCCCAAATGCTGCCCTTTCTTCAAAGGCATGTTTCTTTCCTCCAAAAACCATTTCTTCAGTTCAAACTACTGATCAACAATCCCTCCCACTTTTTGAAATCACAATTTACCTGTCACCTCTATAGTGAGACTGTGAATTCTTTTGGGACAATAAAGATAGGACAGACCTTATTCTACTTTATTACCATACTAGGGAGAGAGTACATAAAAATTTGCTGAGTTCAAAGACAGTTTTAATCTGTTGTCCTTCAGTGCTTTAAAAATGACATCTTGGTGAACATAAATGATACCATTTCCTTAATTGAAACTATTAAATTTGAATCAGTTAAAAGATATTTAAGTAAAATGCAGAGATCTGAAGGAAAAAGTAGAACTGTCTCTATTTGCAGATGACAGGGTTGTTTGCATAAATAATCTTAAGGAATTGAGAAAGTAACCCTTAGAATACATAAGTGAATTTAGCAAGTTCACAATTGTATTTAATAGCAGTAAAAAACTGGAAAATGAAATAAAAACAATTCTATTTACGATAGTGCCAAAAATCACAACATATTGAACAACTAATTGTATGCCAGCAAATTGGATAACCTAGATGAAATTAACAAATCCCTAGAAACAAAACTTACCAAGAGTGAATAATGAGGAAATAGAAAACCTAAATATATCTATATCTAGTAAAGAGATTGAAACAGTAATAAAAAAACCTCCTCAAAAAGAAAAGCCCTGAATCTAATGGCTCCACTGGTGAATTCTACCAAGCTTTTAAAGAAGAATTAACATCAATCCTTCTCAAACTCTTCCAAAAAATGGAAGAGGAGGGTATATTTTTTAGCTCATTTTGTGAGGCTAGCATTACTAAGATACCAAAGCCAAAAAAAGATACTACAAGAAAAGAAAACTACAGAGTAATATTATTTATGAACACTGATGCATAAATCCTCAATAAAATACTAGCAAATCAAATTTAACAGCATATTAAAAAGATCACAGAACATGACCAAGTGGAATTCATTCCTGAAATACAAAGATGGTTCAACATATGAAAATCAATCAATGTAATACACCACAGTAACAGAATGAAGAGAAAAAAAACAACAACAGCAAACGAAACTACACTATCATTTCAGTTGAAGCAGAAAAAGCATTTGACAAAATTCAACACCCTTTCATGATAAAAACACTAAACAAGATAGAAATTGGAGGAAACTACTTCAGTATGACAAAAACCATACAGGAAAAACCCACAGCTAACATTACACTCAATGGTAAGAGACTGAAAACTTTTCCTTCAAGATCAGGAATAAGGCAAGGATGCCTGCTCTCACCACTTCAATTTGACATAGTACTGGAAGTTGTAGCCCGAGCAATTAGGCAAGAAAAAGAAATAAAGTGTATCCAAATCAGAAAAGAAGAAGTTAAATTATCTCTCTTTTCAAATGATATAATCTTATATGAAGAAAACCCTAAAGAATCCACCAAAAGACTGTCATAACTAATGAAAGACTAGAGAAAGTTTGGGTGAGCATTGAATTCAAAGTCCTGCCTTGGTCATGATAATTTGAGATGACATTAGACATTTCAAAGAAGCTATCCAGGGAGTAGTTGGAGATTAGATTCTGGAGCTCAGGGCGAGGTCATGAGTACAGATAATACCTTTGGAAGCCATATGATATAAATGGCAGTTAAAGCCCTGAGCTAGATAAGTTTACTTAAGCAGGGACCTCAGTTTACTTCTGGCTCCCTCTGACATTTTCCAACAGTCACAGTTGCAAATACCAGCAAGAGCTGTGTATTAGTTTCCCAGAACTTCCATGTGAAGTACCACAAACTGGGTAGCTTAGAAAACAGAAATTTATTGTATCAGCTCTGGAGGTTAGGAGTCCCCAATCCAGGTATTGGAAGAGCCATGCTCCCTCTGAAGCATCTAGGGGAGAATCTTTCCTTGTCTCTTCCTAGCTTCTGGTGGCCTCAGGCATTCTCTGGCTTGTGGCAACATAACTTTAATCGCTGCTTCCATCTTCACATGGTCGTCTTCTCCCCATGTGTCTCTTCACATAATGTTCCCTATGTGCATGTCTGTGTCTATGCCTAATACTCCTCTTTTTATAAGTACACCCATCATATTGGAGTAGAATTCTACCCTACTCCAGTGTGACCTCATCTGAACTAATTACATCTTCAATGACCATATTTTTAGGTGAAGTGTATTTACTATTCTGAGTTACTGGGGGTTAGGACTTCAACATAACTTTCTTGAGCGGACACAGTTGAACTTATAATAGGATCCTACAAGAATTTTTGTTTTATACCAAGTTTACAAAGTTAAAAAAGATATTCTTATCTCACAGTCACGCTACATATGGTATATGACATTTTACATTAACCAGAATACTGAACATACTAAACCATTGCACTGAACTCCATTCTAAATAAATAAGAGCCCATAATTATGTTTCCTGACATCATTTCCCTTAGAATAAATGCAGAACACTTCAGAATCTTCACATGCTGATCAGGACAGTCAGTGTAGAGGCATGGAGATGCAATTCCTGGAAAACACACTCGGATTCCGTGAATACAGTACATTACCAAATTTGTAGATAATAGTCAAAACAGCTGATTCATGTTTGTGGATTTTTGGAAAACAGACATTATGCCACAGTACATACTGATGTGTGTACTTAAAAACAAATGAGGAAAAAGCTCACAAAATTGCTGAAGATTCAGAGTAGGCAGAAACACGATGTACTGGCCGAGTTCTTAACCTCAATTTCAACTTTCTGTCAAAGTCTTTGCTTGTTTCAGCCTCACATCATTTTTCATGGTTGTACATTTTTAAAGCATGTAGCATCTATAAATACGTGACTTTTAGAGAGAGATGTGGAAGCAGAATTTTTAAGTAAAACAATGTAAAAGTTATGCAGAAGTATCTATGGAGACATTAGCCAGCTGAAAGGTTCAGGGACATGACACTGTGTTTTGTCTGAGAAGCAATTAAACTGACAGAAGACTCCAAATTCCTAGTAAGTTGTGTTGATTAGGAATGATTAGTTGTAATTCCCAAATGTTTTGGTTTTAACCAACGTTTTTTCCTTTATAGAAGTATGGTTAGAGACAACTAGGAAATATAATATGGTCATCATTCATCTGTCTTTTTTTTTTCAAGCTACTAAGCAAAATTCTATCATATAATAACTTATGCAGTCATTTGCCTTACCTGTCGGGGACATGTTCTAAGACCCCCAGTAGATGTCTGCCTGAAATTGAGGATAGTACCAAACCTTATTTATAATATGTTTTTTTCCTATATATACATACTTATGATAAAGTTTAATTTATAAATAAGGCACAGTAAGAGATTAACAACAATAATAAAGTGGAAAATTATAAATTAGGCACAGTAAGAGATTAACAAGAACAATAAAGTGGAAAATTATAACAATATACTGCAATAAAAGTTATGTGAATGTGGTCTCTCTCTCTCAAAATATCTTATTGTACTGTACTCAACTGTTCACTTAAAGGGAGCACTTTACAACTTCTGTTTGGCATATCCCAATTGCCAGCATCACCACTCTTGTGCTTTGGGACAATTATTAAGTAAAATAAAGGTCACTTGAACACAAGCACTGTGATTCCAGGACAGTTGTTCTGATAACCAAGATGGCTCCTAAGTGACAAATGGGCGAGCGAGTACAGCATGGAGACGCTGGACAAAGGCAAGACGATGGTGAGAGACCATCACACTACTCAGGACAGTGCACAATTTAAATCGTATGGATCGTTTATTTCTGGAATTTTCCAGTTAGTATTTTCAGGCCATGGTTGATCACTGGTGATGGATACTGGGGAGAGCAAAAACAACAGATAAGGGGGACTTCTGTAATATACAATTCAAGATCCTATGTGATGCTGGGTGCTAGGGGCAGGTAATGGAAAGGAACAAAGGCAGTGGGGAGTGACAGCTGGTATGGACATACTGCCCCTGAAGCCGCTATAGTAGGCATAGAGTACAAATACGGTTTTATTGGCCTGTGGCCTGACCTAGTGATAACGTTGGCTTTAGAGCTAACTTCCTTGGGACCGAATGCACAGCTCTACCTTGTGTCGTTTAGGTGTCCGACAAATGGTTTAATTTCTTGGTGCTTCAGTGTTTTTTGTTTTTGCAAAATGGGAACAGTGAAAATCATTTTACAGCATTGTCATCAAGAGTAAATTTAGTTAAAAATACATTCTTGGACCCCAACCCCAGCCCTGCTGAATCTTAATTTCTAGGGGAAAGGCCTGATAATTTGTATATGTCATGACATTGCTGGTTTCTGTATATTAACAAATCCTTAGAGTAGTTTGAGAAACATGAAAATTTCTTCCTCTCACCCTTGCATTTTTTTGGTGCTAATCTAATAGTGATATTTTAATTTGCATTTTTCTTATTATGAGTAGGACTGCACATTGTTTTGTGTGTTTAATAGCACTTTATTTAAACCACATGAGATTGTCAACTTTTGAACAATTTTGACATACAGAAACTTCAGTTGCATATAATTTAACCTAACTTTACACTTATTTTCTAAACTGTCTGTTCATATCTTTTGCTTATTTTTCTATTGTGTTGGTCTTTTCCTTATTGATTTCCAGGTGATCTTTATATACTAGGGAGATTAGCTTTACTGATAAAAATTTCAATTTTCCCCCCCACATTATCTTTTGACCTGCTTTTAATATTTTTATCCATGCAGAAGTTTTATGTCATCAATATTACTTTTTTTCTTTTATGGTTTATTGATTTTGAGTTATAGTTAGAAAGATTGTCCCCACTTCAAAATCATAAGGTAATTCCTTTATAACTCCAAGGTTATAAAGGTATTCTCTCTTTTTAAAAAAGAACATTTAAACTTTTGCTTTTTATTATAGAAATATTGATCCATTTGTAATATTTCCTAGTATGTGATGTGAGGTATGAATCCAATTTTATTTTATTTTATTCTTTCTAGTTGGCTACTCAGTTGTCTCAACACATTTATGGACTAGGACCTTTCTCCCTATTGGTTTGCTGCGCCATCTTCATGCGCTAAATCCCTGCAAACATTTGAGTTAATATTGAGACTTTCTAGTCTCTTCTATGGGTGTGTCTCTTGCTGTGCTACCTTATTGCTTTTATTGTTGAGAGCAGCCCATGACTCATAGCAACATCTAGCAAGAGAGAAAAATCTGTGCCAGTTAAGACAATTTATCATCTTGATGTCATGATAACTTCACTTAAGGACATAAAACTATTGTGTAAGCAGCTTTGTGTCAAAGATTTTTCTGGTAGAAGCTGATTTACAGCAGTAGAAAGTAAAAAAAGAGAACGAGTGTGATTGTTCATGCTACGTGTCAACTTAGCTAGGTGGTGGTCCCCAGATGTGTGGGGACCATCAACCCCCAACCAAGATGTTGTTGTGAAGATATTTTTTAGATGTGATTAACATTTATAGTCAGCTGACTTTGAGTAAAGCAGATTACTCTACATAATATGGGTGGACCTCATCCAATCATTTGAAGGTCTTTAGAGCAAAGATTGAAGTTTTTTAGAGAAGAAGCAATTTGTCTGGCTTGCCCTATGGATTTTGGATTCAAGATGGCACCATGTACTCTTACCTACATTTCTAGCCTGCTGTCTTGCCTATATATTTCAGACTTTCCAATCCTCACAATCTCATGAGCCAAGTACTTAAAATAAATCTCTCTCTCTCTCTCTCTCTCTCTCTCTCTCTATATATATATATATATATATATATATATATATATATATACGTATATGTATATGTGTATATATATATATATATATATATATATATATATATATATATATATATATATATATATATATATATATATCTTACTTATTCTGTTTTTTTGGAAACCCCTGACTGATACACTGAGAGAACTAGATGAAAACTGTGATCAGATTTTAAAAAAAACAAAAACTAATATTTTCTATAGTCGTACCATGTCCTCTGTGCAAATGATTAATGGATGTTTAGAGTGTACCTCAAGTGCTCAGCACACTTTGGTCAGAACTAGTCTGAGACAGAAATGTAAAGCTGGCCACCCTTTTCCTTCCATAGAATGTTTCTTTCCTCTTGCTGGTACATGTCCCCACTCTGATACCCTGTCCTGCCTCACAGCAATCTGTCCCTCTACCTTTTCTCTCTACCATTCTCACTAGGTTGCTTTATTTTTATTGGGGAGAGAGGTTGTATGAGATGAATGGAAAGATTCTTTAGTCAATGGAGTGTCTGCAGATCATCTTATTTAGGAGATCATTTATTCTGCTTTTTGGGGGGCTACTTTCTACGCCTGAGATTGTTACAGAATAACATGAGCTCCTTGAAATCATTGAAAATTGCCCTTTTTAAAAGATTATTTACCCAGGAATTGAAATTGTCACTCTATAGCTTGAAAAATAACTTTTTTTTTTTTTTTTTTTTACGGAGATTTTTTAGCACTTTTCTGATCTTTAGAGGTCTCCCAATCCTCCACTGCAAACATATGTCTACCTATGATTACAGTGTTACTATCAAGGTACATACAGATCAGGACCAGCCAGATAAAAGACACACAGTGGCTGAAGCCTTTCATGTCCTCTTCCTGCCTGCACTAAATTAAAAAAAAAAAAAAAAAAGATTACATTATGGCTTTGTTTTAACCAGAAGTTTTAGTGGTTGGGATTTTGTTTGTTTGTTTTTTGTCACAACATTAAGCAATCCAAGACTGTGGAGTTTGAGAATTTCATGTGCACGTAAGCTGGTGTTTATGTAAGCGCCACTGCTTTAAAACAAAGGGGCCGCTTGGAAGCAAGAGGCAGATAATTCATACATGGTGACAGTGTTTTGATTTCCCAGCTGATTGTAGGTCCAGACAAATACCACCATTAGGAGTTTCCTGTCTTGGAAAATACTTGGGCACATAAACTGCAGCATCAGATGCATAAAACAGGATTGGCAAAGCTATAATGAGAGTCTCAGAGTACGTTCTGTGAAACTCAAGTATTCTTGAAAAATACTATTACTTGGAGAAATAAAAAATGAGTATCTGGCTATTTGATTGAAGCTGGTTGGGCCCTCTTGCCACTGAACCACACGAAAAGGAAACTTGCAAAGGAATATTCCAAATTTTGGCATGCCCAACTTTATACCTGATCAAAATCAAGCTATAAGGACAGTTTTGTGTAAATAAAGATACAGACCTAAGAATGAGAAGATAAATAAAAAAATATGTTTTCTACTCACATAAGAAATACTTTTGAAAATCTCATAGGGCTTTTCAAGCCTTCAGAAATTAAACACTGATTTGGCTATCAAAATATTGCAGAGTTTAGAGCTGTCATTTTACATAAGGAAACAAAATTTAGTGCAGTGGTTTCACGGTTTTTTGAAAATGGTGAGCCTTTTGTATACAACTTTTTATGAATGAGGTCAGGGCATGGAGGAGGTCAATGCAGAAAACAGATCAAAGCAGAAGTCCTCTGGGTGGGTGAAGGGATGTCTGGGTCTTGGAATCCCGGTTCTGGGCCATGCCACCTGCCCTGCCATCTCTAGGAAGGCGCCATGGAACTTGGAATTCTTGGTGCTGTGCACAATGCAGTTTGAAAACCAACAAGTCAGTGCTTGTTTACAATCTTAGGACAGCGCTCAAATTAGAGTTCCAGCAGGTAGACAGAGCATCTTGAAAGAGCCGCAGGAAAGCTCAAGCACGACCTCTCAACATACTGGGTAAGAGGCAAGGCAGCCTTTCTGGAGGAGATATGACTGCTCCAGGACCAGTCACATCTTTAGCTATAAAAGTAGTGGCAATGACTGATGCAATGGAGATTTTTGTCCTGAACATAGTCCCCAGCACAAAGCCATCCACAGAAGATGAACTATTACTGTTACTACAGCTTCTACTGCTAATGGCATCATTCCTACTATGACCGCCACCACTACTGCTCTTAATCTCTATTGACTGATGCTCTGCCACTGCCATTTTTTTCCTGCCAAGTCCCTCAAAAGCATAAAGTTGGGATCAAAAGTGAAAAATGATTGACCACAAACAAAAACCCCTTATTTTAGTTTTCATTTCTGCTCTAGGGTTCCAACTTTTTTCCTGAGAAACAGAATAATGGAAATAAATAAGTATATTTATTCAGTTATTAGCATAGAGTCTAGTTATGAAGTAATCGCTGAATGTACAGTATCTCATTTCATTCTCATGGCAACTCTGTGGGATGGGGACTTTTATCATCCCCATTTTACAGATAAGGAAACTGAGGCCCCAAGAGGCCAATTAAATTGCCCATAGCCACAGAGGTGTTAATGAAAAAAGTAGGACTCACTATTCTGTTATATTATGATTGTTTTGGGATTTCATCCAGAACAGGTCAAGAGGTATTGAGGTAGTGATTTTAGACTGCCTCAATACCTCATGCTGAGGTTCACACACTCAGAGTCCCTCTATACCGTGTGTGCTGAGAAGCACTGGCCTTGGCTAGCTGCTGCTTGGTGAATGAAGGAGAGTCAGCCTCAAGCAGGGAGAGCAGGAGATGGTTTTGGAGTGCTCAAGAGGGCTTCCAGCAAAACAGGGTCACTTTCTTTGGTGAGTGATTCTCTGGACTGGCTGTTGGTACAAACTAAGCTTAAGAGGAGTCAGGGTTCACAGTACTCCAACTAGAAGTCAAAGGGTTGAAAATTCATGAAGAATGGGGTGGGGGGAAGTGTTTGGTGGGTATCAGTCATGCAGATAGAAATCAACAAAAACCTTTATTGTCTCTATCAGTTCCAAATATTCCTTTAAGTCTTTCAGTAGCTCCTTGTGCACCCACACATTGCGGAATCCCTTATTTTTACCTTGATTATGAGGCAATATCATTTTAGCTCCTATTTTATACTAGCCAGTTTTCTTCACTGTGATAAAGTTGGGTTTCATTTTCTTGCATCAATTTCAAGCTTTTAGCTCTCACTCAAGTTATTTTTTCCCCTGGTCTTTAACATTCAGCATTGGATGTTTAAGTCTCTAAGTTCTTATTTTTCCTTTAGAAACTTATGTTGAAAGCCTCTTCCTACCTGACTTGCTTGCCTGATGCCATTGCTCACCTCCTGTCCTTCCTGTGCCTCTTTGGGAAAGAGCCACTATGTGCATTCAACAATGATGATGGCATTGGTCTTGGTGAAAAGTTAGTGTCTAGAGATTTTTTGTTGATGATTTCTGCAAAGAGTGCATAAAACAAGAATATCTTGACTTCCAAGGCAATTTACCAACTCCTCAGCTCTACTGGGAAAAGGACACATTTTCATCCTTGAAACTTTAGAAAGATCAACCAATGGTCTAGGGAATACTTAAGTCACCAAAAATAAAAAAACAACCGAATGAAAAAAAACAAACAAACAGCAACAAAAAAACAACCTTAGGGAAAACCAAAATATAAATCAATAAAATTGTGACCCTAGAAAAAACTTAAATCACTTAAAACTTAAAACTTTACCTAAAGTTTATATAAAGCTTATATACCTTTAGCTTTCACATCCAAGGTAACCACCAATAGACCTTTAAACAGTCAACTGTTAATCGCTTCCTAACTCAGACTTGTTATGTTTTCATTACATTTGGGCCAAACTTTCAATATATGTCACTTTAGGATAATTTGTTTTGGGCACATACCTGAACATTACAAAATCCTGAATCAAATTTCCTTCTTGATCAGCCTCTAAGCTCCTAAAAGTGTGCCCCAAGTTCAAACTGCTAATAGTTTGCACTTACTGAACACTGGGCTACTTTTAATGTACTTTATGGATTAACATGATTGGGGTGTTTATATATGATTGATATTTCCATATGGAAATGGAAAATACTCCTGAAATGTTCTATATTGCTTTTCCTCAAACCCTTCCCCTTTTTTTCTGTACATTTTATCTATTCCTTTAGTAAAGACTTATTGAAGCTTTAAGAAAACTTAGAGTACTTATTGAGTATGGATGATCACTCTGCTAGATGTAAAGATGAAGAGACATGGACCCTGTTTTTTTTTTTTTTTTTTTTTTTTTTTTTTTACAAACTTCCAGTAAATTCAGTTGGCACTGGAGAGAAGAGGCTCTTGGCCCATGGTTAGCTGATTAGAAAGATTTTTATTTGAGGTCCTTATTAGGTATTTTGCCATCCACCAGGAAGTAGCACAGGTTCTGGGAGAGAAGGGCTTACTTGTCATATGATATTGGGGAAAATTCCTTAACTATTCTGAGCTTTAGATTTCTCATCCATTAAATCAATATTACTTGTCATGGATTTATAAATGAGAGCCCTCATTATCTGCGTACCTCTCTTGCTCTTTTTTCTTTATCAGTATATCTAAAAAATCTTTGGAAACAGCATAGGTGGAGAATAATGGAATGAATTCAACAAAGATAGTACTTTCCTAAGACAGTGTTCATTCTCTGTCAAAACGCTCACTGGATCCTATAAGGTAATATTAACTTTCATGTAATGTTATGTTTGGATATACTTATTAAGAAAAGTGGCAGAACCTAACACTTTGACACATTAAAGTGCTATAGAAACAGGTGTGGACTTCAATGGCACTCATTTGTAAACTTGTGGGCTCCAGGATTCTATCAGCACATTTAATGGAACCATCTCATGCGCATACAGCAGAATCCACACTTCTGACTTGAGTCTCATGTTACATAGAACCTCTTATTCCCTAGAGAAAAAACAGCCTTCACCGAGTCAGACATCAAACAGGGGCTCCTGGTCGCCAACCCCCTGGTTCTTCGTGGTTACTTGTCAACTCTGTAGTTAGTGAGTAATTTAAAACAGACATCTTCATGCATTATTCAGTAGAACTGAACCTGTGATACAATGTGTGGATACCGCATTTCCTGAAGGGAATTTGCTGACTTTGATTACTTGTGCATTCCCTTTCCCCAAATTCCTGAATATTCAGTTACAAGATTATTTGCTGATCCAAACGACAGTTTTATTAATGTCCCCATTCAATTGTATTGACATTGTTGTTTACACTGTTCACATATCTTCCAAATACCTCACATGATGGGCAATTTATGAACATTCCTGCTGAATTTACGATGTTGTCCCAACCAGACCTGACATTTGAGTTATTCTGATTACACATATCCATATTTAGGCAAAGCTGTTGTTACTTCACCTTCTCCCTTAGAAAGGAGAATTTCAGTTGACTAATCTTTTAGCTCTGGCATTTTTAGTGAAAAAATTTCTGAAATGAAATTTTGATATCAAAATACTTTTGGAAATGATGGCCAGCCAGGCAGTGAAGTGTTTGGAAAACACTCTATAATATTGTAGACAAATGAATTTGCTTGTATCAAATTAAGAAACAAACAGAAAACTTTAGGAACCTACATCATTTCCAAATGTGCTAATTTGTTTCCTGAAGGGGTATACAGAAGAGGATGGAAGAGTATATTGTATTCATTTCCTGTGGTTGTCATAACAAATTACCACAAACTAGATGTCTTAGAACCACAGAAATGTATTGTCTTACAATTCTGGAGGCTCGAAGCCTGAAGTTAAGGTGTCAGCAGGGCTCCATTCCCACTAAAGGATTTAGTGTAGATTCCTTCCGTGCTTTCTCATCTGTTGGCCTCAGGTGTTCTTGCGTTTGTATTAATAGCTGAGTTCATTCCAATCTCTGCCTTCATCTTCACATGGCCTTTGCCTCCTTCTTGTGTCTTCACTTCTTTTCTGTGTTTCTTATAAGGAAAATTGTTATTGGATTTAGGGTCCACCAAGAGGATCCCATCTGGGGATCCAAACCTGGTTCCATCTACAGAGATCCTTTCTCAAAACAAGATCACATTCAAGGTTCGAGGGGTGAGGATGTGGACATATCTTTCCAGGGGCCACCACTCAACCTATACTGTTTTATCACTAGCAATTTCACTTTGGGTGTATATAAACTATTTCACAAAAACAATCTACTTTCATCCTATTAGCCACCCACATAACTTCTGAATTCACGAAAACAAACTTACTTGACAGAATCAAGAAGTTGGTTTTCCTTTATAAGTTGAAAATTTCATCTTGGAGATTTTTGCACACGCAGCTTGAAATTGGCAAAGCTACTTTTACCAATAGGTACATTTTGTTTTCGGCAGGTAAGTTGTTGGAGCTCACCAGCCACTTTCCCAAGAGCATTGTGAAAAGTTGAAAGCTCGTATTTGCAATTCAGAGGTAGTTACCACTAGATGGCAGTCTTAGGTCATTAGAGAGCACCAAACTCTTTTTTTTTTTTTTTTAATTAAAGTTGATTGGGGTGACAATTGTTAGTAAAGTTACACAGGTTTCGAGTGTACAATTCTGTAATACATCATTTATATATCACATTGTGTGTTTACCATCCAGAGTCAGTTCTCCTTCCATTACCATATATTTGATCCCTTTTACCCTCATCTACCACCCCCCTCTCCCCTTACCCTCTGGTATTTAGTGGTACCCACTAAACTATTGTCTGTGTCTATGAGTTTTGTTTCTTCATTTGTTGTTCTTGTTCTTTTGTTGTTTGAGAGCACCAAACTCTTGACTAATACTTTCTTCAGGAAGTGATTGCACTGAGAACATCACTTCCTCAGGCAGTTTTTGCTTCCCATCCAATACAACAATGCAGTTAAAATACTAGAATACACATATTACATTTATATTCTGTAGAAATAAAAATGAAATATTGAATAAAAAAAAAACAAAACCCAAAAAACGCAAGGAGAACAGAATTTCCAGGCATTTCAATATACCTTCTTCAAGTTTTCTTTGGGGCTAATGCTGTAATATAATCCAGCTGGCCTTACCCACATGCCCTGTTCTTTGCTACAGTGGTTTTCCACCTTGGCTACACATTGGAATTCCCCGGGGAGCTTTAAAAGCTACTGATGCCTGGCTGCCACATGAGAGATTCTGATCTGGGCATTGGGAGCAAAAGTTGAAAAGATCCAGGGAGAGACAAAAAGCAGCACATTTCATGGGAAGGCACAGGACACTGTACTCTGGAATAAACAGACTTAGTTCAGAATAGAAAAGATACAGGGTAGAGGGGAAGAGGGCTTCGAAGGTAGAAGCCAACACAGGGAGAGTTGCCATGTCACCCTAGCAGGAGAGGCTCAATAACAGCCATTGAGTGGGACCATGTCATGATTTGGAATTCACATTTATCTTATTGCATGAAGTAGGTTGTTGTGACTTGAGACAGCATGTGGGACTCTGCTATTTACAACCATAATAGCAGGGCACAGAGGCTCTTCCACTGGGTAAGATGTGGATTCCGAGAGTTTTTCCCTGTTTTGTCTCGTCCCTTGTACTTGTGGGGGCTTGAGCACAATGGATTCGGCTAATCCTCCTGCTGCTTAGAGCTACCAGGTGACTGACTGACTCATGGTCAACTCAGGCACCAATAAATCTAGGAACAGAAGACACTGGAACAGTGGCTCTCAACTTTGACCCTGCCTGATAGAAAATTCTGTTTCTGTTAGAGATTTCTTAAAAGTACTGTTATATATTTTTTATTAACTTTTATATATTTTTGTCAAATATATTAACTTTTTATATATTAACTTTTATATATTTTTGTCAAATAGAGTACCGTAAGAGGAATCTTGTCAGAAGAAGAAACATAGAATGCTCAACTTCCCTTAGTGCCCACCTGCCACTTTGTTTTAGAATTGTATCATTTTTTGCAACGGTCTGTTGGGACCACGATGCAGAAGATGAATGGTTCTCAGCTAAAGAGAGACAATGCCCCAATGTCTCAGGAATTGACAATAGGTTTTTATTTGTTTTTTGTCTTGAATGGGGTTATATGCACAATTTTCTTGGACAAAGAGAAGAATCAGCGTCTATACTAATCATTCTCAATCTAGATTCCATAATGAAATGTCTTTTTAAAAATACCGATGCCTGTGTTCTACCCATAAGAATTTTGATTTAATGAGTGTGGCCTAGGTATTGAGATTTTGAAAAAGCATCCTAGGTAATATTAATGTGCAGCCAAGATTGAGACTCTTTAGTCTGTACTCTTTAGTCTAATCCATATAGTTACAGCCACCATTTTAGTTGGCACACTATCTAGACAGAGGTATTTCTTTTACCTGGTTTCCAAAATATCCTTTAGAGAAGACAAAATGCATTTAGAAGGTACAGATATATAATATCACTTAGATTATTTCTAAAATACATTTAGAGTTTCTTTCCTTCCTTCATTAATATAGCCTCCTAAAATTAGAGGGAAGATAGACAAATAGTTATTGATTCAATGAATATTTATTGATCACTCCGTATGTGCCCAGCACTGTTCTATCAGATACTCATGTTGTGTGTATGTGTGTTTGTTTGTTTTTCACACCAGCCATGGAATAATCCCATGTGCATCATCCACAGTTAATGACACTTTGAAACGGCTGTATTCAGAACAGTCACACTATGTCCAAAACAAAGAATCAGCAAAAGCCTGAACTGTGGTACCCCTTGTGGCCAGTCTGCAAGATGTTTGATGAGTGTGGGGTCACTGATTTAAGTTCTCTCTGAATAATACAAAACATTTTAACAAGAGTGATAAAACAACCCCAACTTAACCAAGTAACACTTTGATGTTCAATGGAACTGGGAGAGTGATTTAGGAAAATGTTCTTCATTTATTACAGGTGTTTATCATCAAAAAGGAGTCACATTTCCAAGTTTTTGTTTTGAAAGCTGGCATTCAAACAGATTTCAGAGATGTTTTATGGTGTAGTTCATTGCTTTGAGTTACCAAGATTTATTTAATTTCTATAAGTGTATTATGTTATAAAGTGATTAGTCACAACATGTTTGTAAAATGGCCAAGCTGGTTAAGTCATTAAAAAAAGGAAACACCAAATTAAAAACTTAGTTATCTTAGGTAACTAAGTTAGTGGAAGTTAACTCACAAGACCTTGGGTTAACAGTGTTACTATATTCGTGTATAACCTTTACAGTATTAGGTCAATGTTGAACAATAATAATAACAGAAATCTTCGTATAGGAACTATTGTAGTTTTCCACAGAAAGGATATCACTGAAATCCTTGTCTGTGAGTGGTTAAGTCAGCGATTTTAGTCTGGTCTGGGTCCAAACCCTCTTTTTTATTTGCTCAGGAGCTGTCATCTACTAGCTCGAAGTAGAACGTTATCTACTGAGGTTCACATTTATTCAAGCTGGGTTTACAGACTTGCTGGTCGAGGGGCTGAAATAAATTATGTGGACTTCCTGTTGCTTAAATTCTCTCTCCAATTATTCATGTAATCCATATGTTGGCTTTTTGGTGCCAAAGTTTAAGTAGAACTTGGCACCTTTTAGTGGCAAAAAAAGAATTTACTCTAGAAAGAATCTACTTACTGCTACCCCAATGCACTAGTGAGAAATGTCGATTTTACTGAAGCATTTGTAGAGGATAAGGAGGATGATTTTATACCTCAGGAAAATGGCATAAAATTTCATAAATGCCCCCTCTTTGTGTCCCTTCTCCATGCCCCTCAGACCTCTGCCAACTGTCTTGTTTTCTCCTCATTGTAGCCCTCATTTGCCAGTTTCCCTTGGATATCCATATCTTTCTCTTTCATGTGAAGAGCAATTTAATCTCAGCACCTCATAACCAAACTTGAATACTCAAATCTTTATAAAGCAGAAGGGCATTAAAAAAAAAATCATCTGTTATCACTAGGGTTGCCAGATTTAGAAAATAAAAGTACTGCCACTGTTGCAGGGGACATATTTGCACTAAAAATATGTTTGAAATTCAAATTTATTATTTTATTTTATTAAAAAATCAATGCTCTTCCAATGATCTTCCAATTACAGTTGGCATATGATGTTGTACTAGTTTCAGGTGTACAGCATGGTGATTAGACATGTGCCTTACGATGTAAAATTCAAATGTAACTGAACAGTCTGTGTTTTCCCTGGCTACCCTAATTGTCGCCTTCAGAAGCCTTTTTATCTTCTACCCTTCAGTATTCTTCTAGAGATAAAAGCTTACGATTATCATAAAAACTCACCCTGAGCTATGGTTTTGCTTTTTAATAGTTTCATCGCTGGTACACATGAGTTATAGTTTTATACCTTTTTTGCCTCTCGTCAAACTTGGGTGAAAATTCTCAGTGTCCAGTCTGACCTGGCTCTTCTAAGAAGTGAGAATATGCCACAAGGAATGTCCCCCGCCTGCAGGCTGAGAGTCCTCTTCGCCAAACCACTCATACCGATGGGACTATCTTCCAGCTCTGCTTGATCGCTTCCTTCCGAATTTCTGCACATATATGAATATACTGAATGATAGAAAACTATAAATTGTAAAATTCAGTTGGAAAACCCTGGGTCTTTTGTCTACATCCAAGATCTGGATAGTAGATATCAATTTTGACCTCATTTTCTTCAGTGTTTAGAAATGGCTATTTGGTAGAATGTAGAAAAACTCTAAACATAGATTGTGGGGCCACATGTGCTTCTGGAATTGTCTGTGGAAGTGGAAATTATAATCATTAGACATGACAACTTATTTTTGAGAATTGTGTTCAGATATTTTGCAGGGCATTAAGAGAAAGCTCGATTTTCGTAAACCTTCGTAAACCCGTCAGATGTCATATTTGGTCTGGTCTTCAGGCTTGCAGGCTCTCAAACTGGATTTTGGCAGAACACTGAGAGTGGATCCATCTCTCATGAGCAGACCTGTTGAATAAGCTCATGAGGCTGTGGAATGAAATCAGCATGTGTCTGTCCACATCTTCAGGCTTCTTCCTCATTGTTCTTTCTGCTCCAGTCATGAGTTTCTTTTAGTTCTGGAATGTTCTGTGCTCTTTATTTCCTATCAATATACGTGTATTTTGTTCCCTTTTCCAAGGATGTTGATTACTGCTAACAATGCCACTCCCCAATCCCCATTTCCTGCTCACTCACTCTCTTTCTTACACACACACACACACACACACACACACACACGCTCAGGGAAGCTTTGATCGATGCATCACTCACTCCTCCTCACGGTCCCAGATTATGTTAGGGCTCCATGCTCCAGAACCTTTCCCATGCATGGCATTTATCATCATTATAATTATTTATTCAGTGTCTACCTCTCTTGCTAGATTGTAACCTCTATGACAGCAGACAGTCTAACACTGGATGACCGAATTATGACTATGGAATGAATTGTGATGCTCTCACTCCAGAATCTTCATTGCCCTTTGACAGGTTTGGGAACTCAGATGTCAGTTCTATGACATGAATTTGCTAGCTAAAAATAGGCATCTCTCTTGATGATTGTCAAGAAAAATTGACATTTTGCTTTTTGTGCACATGTGCTCACTCAGTGATTTCTGTCCATGTCTATACAGAGAAAGGAAGTAGCCCATACTATTTGGACTTAGGTTTGTGATTATGTGCCTAAGCCATAGACTCTGGGAGTGAATGGTGTCTAATATTGGCAACTTCCTCTCCTGGGCTGGCTCAGGTCTGGGCAGCTTGACATACGCTAGCTGTAATGCCTGGGCATTACACCATTAATCAACTGGCCATCTGACTGAACTATTAGAAAAAAAAATTTTTAGGGGACTTTTTAAATAGCTTCCCTTTAATGACTTTATTTTTTAATGACTTCCCTTTAGTCTCTCTTCTTTCCAGGATGAGAAACCTTTTTTTTTTTCTTTTCTGAAATCAAGTTAATGTGAGAGATTTTGTTTTGGTGAGAATGGAATCAATTAAAGGGAATTAGCTGATTGGATAGATTGTATTCTGTCCTTGTTGGGACCTGGAAGGAGCTCTGGACTGGTATTGAGAACCAGACAAGTTCTGCCACTGATGGCCTGGACTTGCGGGAGTTGGTTTCCTCATCTACTTGCTTTCTACTGTTTATTTTCATTCGAATGTTTACATTTACTACAGTGGGAAGAGCATGGGCTACTTAGGAGTACAGGGTTCTTGAAATCCCTGCTTACTGTGAAAGCACGTATGAGCACAGGCAAGTGACGTAAACATCTGACCATCAGGTTCCACTTCCGTAAGAGAACTGACTCTGGGCGGTGAACACAGAATGCAATATATTGATGATGTATTATAGAATTGTACACTTGAAACCTATGTAGTTTTGTTGACCATTGTCACCGCAATAAGTTTTAATTAAAAAAAAGAGATGAAGCTTAAAAGGAAAAAAAAAAAAAAAGATGGCGTTACCTTGGCACTCAACACAACGTGCGTCTTAAATGAAATAATCCACGTGAAGCTTTTAGTGTAGCTCCTGGCACATGACAAACACTCATTACGTTGTTGCCCATATTTATAAAATGGGATCAATAATGCCTACTGCCAGCATTGTTGTGAGGACCAGGTATGATGCCCAGCTTTATGTCTGGCCGTGTACCTGTCCCACGAAACTAAGTTCTGTCCCCCTTCTCTTTCTACTTACACTTCCGACAATGATGTATTTTCCTGAAAACCAACAGGCTTCCTTCTTGTTCAGAGACTTCTGAGAACTCCTTGTTTTCTTTCTTTTTAAAATTATTTCTTTTCCTTCGAACTAAACTAGTAAGTGATCATTATTGCACTAATGTTATAATGATCAGCTTGTAACCCGTACCCTGTGATTTTACAATATTTCTTCATTCTTTCCACTACCACATATTCCTTGTAGCGATTTTGGTCCTAAATGATTCTGAGTTATTTTCTTGTGGGTCTCATCTATTTTATTTAGATCCTTGCAATCCCAAAGACAATGACGGCTTCTCTGATTTTTCCCTATCTCTTTTATCATTTAATTACATAGATGCTTCTCAATTTTTAAAACATATTAGTACACTTTCAAATTTCTTTTGTATTGCTTTTATAAAACATACACTGACATTTCATTTGGTTGTTGATTCCCTTTCAGCAGAAAAAATTTAAATTCTGGGCCCCCTACTGAAATTCCAGATCAAACCCCTTTTATGTTTTAGTAATTGGAAAATTAAGAGCTTTATAGCAAAAAAGTTTCCTTTCTTTTATGTGTCTTTTTATATAGGACAAGCTCTGATATTATTTACATCTCTATGTGTGACAGCAAAAATTTTATTTGCATGTTTCTTTTATTTACTCCAGTATATTTGTTTTGACTGAATGTTCTTTCTCCTAATAAGTTTCATCAATATAGTCCATTACCCAAAGCCATTGCTGGTTTAATGGTTTATTTTCCAGAAGAGGCTTTGTTTTCCCTTTTTATAGGATTTACTGGAATTTTTTTATTTTCTAAAGTAAAGTTCTAAAGTGCATTCCTCCCTTTCCCCCTATTTGTCATTGTGTTCATTCCTTTTCGTGAAGAGTCTTAAGGTCATGACATTGGCCTCCAGGAATTCCATTAAGGTTGACTATCGTCTCATGTGGCGTCACTCGGTGGTCCTGTCACTGTGCTGCCACCACTCAAAGCAGCTTATTGCACATAGAAAGAAATCTTGTCTTCCACAACTGCTCAAGATTGCAGTTGATCTGAGCAGTAATTCCCTTCTTTGCTTATATAAGTCTGTCTCCATGCTTGCTCTTCTGTGAAGTTCGGTTCTTCTTAACTGCCTCATGCCTAATGACTTAATTCATTAGCTTTGTCAAATTCCATCTGGGAAAGAATCTTTTTTTTTTCTAATTTTGTATTATTTTCCATCCTAAATTCAATGGAGCTAGCAGCATCAAAAGAAGTCTAAACAAAAGAAATACTTTATTTTCATTTTAGGTCTTTCTTTAAATTATTCAAGCTTCTTCTATCAACAATTGAAAGTCTTACGAAACTTTCTTTTTCTTTCAGATTTGTTGAAGTATAATTGACAAAATTGCAAGATATTTAAAGTGTACAGCATGATGATTTGATATCTGTATTGTCAATGGATTTCCCCCATTGAATTAAGATATCATTCACCTCACATATTTACCTAATTTTTTTTTTGTGAGAACATTTAAGTTCTATTCCCTCAACAAATTTCAATTAAGTGATGCATTGTTATCAACTTAGTTACCATGTTTTATACTAGATCCTCAGACCTTATTCATCTTAGAGCTGAAAGTTCATGTCTTTTTGCCAAACCTTTCCTATTTGCCCCATGTCCAGCCCCTGGGAACAACTTTGCTACTCTTTGTTTCTCTGAGTTAGATTTTTGAAAAAACATTCCACATGTAAGTGATACCATGCAGTATTTGTGTTCTTCTGTGTGGCTTATTTCACTTAGCATAATGTCCTCAAGGTCCATCTATGTTGTCATAAATGACAGCATTTTCTTCTTTTTAAAGGTTGAATAATATTTCTTACATAATGCCACATTCTCTTTATCCATTCATCCATTAATGGACTTAGATTGTTTCCATACCTTGACTATTGTGAATAGTGATGCTCTTTTTTTTTATTATTATTAAATCATCATTATCTATATAGAAACATTTTCAAAATTTATTTAAAAATATTATCAGCCTTACATCAAAGTAACGTACCTGGCAACAGAGAACATAAGTATTTCTGGAGAATTACAATTACATAATGGGGTATTAGATTAATTTTTTCTTTTTTGTATTTTAAGACTTTTTTAAAGAGAAGCTTTAAGTTGACAGCAAAACTGAGTAGAAGGTACAAAGATTTCTTATACTTTCCTTACCCCCACACATTCACAGCCTTCCCCATTCTAAACATCTCCCACAAGAGTGGCGCATTTGAATCTGCCATGTCTTCCAGCTCAGGAAGGAGAATTTGGAAGAAGAGACTTAGAGTGAAGGGGAATCCAAGAAGAGGTTGTGATTTGGTTGAAGGTGCCTGGTTTAGTGCTGTAATTGTCATATATATATATATATATATATATATATATATATATATATATATATATATATATATATATTTCTTAGAGTAAACTTTTAAATAAATGACATCATTGTTTACAGAAAAAAAAAAAAAAAAGAGTGGTGCATTTGATACAATTGATGAACCTACACTAACACATCATTGTCACCCAAAGTCCGTAGTTTACTGTAGGGTTCACTCTTGGTGCTGTACATTCTGTGGGTTTGGACAAATGTACAATGACATGGGTCTATCACTATACTATCATACAAAGGCGTTCCATTGCCCTAAAAATCCTCTGTACTCTCTCTATTGATCCCTTTCTCCCCGCTAACCTCTGACAGCCACTGGTCTTTTTACCATCTCCATAGTTGTACCATTGCCAAAATATCATATAGTTGGGATTGGATTAAATTTTAATGAAGATAACTAATTTGATCTATGGGTGAAGTATGAATGATATTCATGATTTTATAATTTACAAATCACTTAAAATAAACATTAGATTTTGTCCTTCCAACAACCTTGTGAGGTTGAGAGATAAGAAGATAGTGTACCCATTTCACAGATGAGAAGAGTGAAACTTGTAGGTGTGATTTCTCTAAGTGATGAAGAAAGAAGTAGAGCTCAGCTCTCCTGGACTCTATAATTGTCAATTCTGTCAATTATATAACAGACATTTAATGAGAATCTAGTCACTGGGCTGAGTCACTGAGAACCAAAGACAACGCCAAGTTCTTGCTCATGAGGAGTTTGTAGTATAGAGATAGAAATGTATAATAAGCATGTAAGACCACAGAAAAGTATGGTCAAGAAGTATAAACAAATATCTTAGAGGTCTGAAGAGTTTATAAAGGCTTCTGGATAAAATAAGACAAAAGTATGACTTACCAGATAAAATTGTGAATAGGCGTTTCAGATAGAAGGACTAAAATATGCAAAGGGCAAAGGGGCATGATGTATGTGGGAGATGGTCATGAGTCTTGGGTCAGTAATGTAGGATGGATGCAGGAGGGTGGTTCTGGAAGACTTGCTTTCATGTCTAGGAAATGATTGGCTATTAGCTGGGATGATGGGGATGATTCGACTTGCTCTGTAAGCCTCTAATTCATTCAGCAGGCCAGCCTCGGCAGGTACTCATGGTGATGACAGAGGTATAAGAATTTAAGCACAAGGGTGCACTTTTTTGATCCTCTTCTTGTGTTGTACTGCTAATATATCATTGCCTCAAGAAATTACCTGACTGAGGCAAAAGTCGGAATGGAAAATACTCAAGGTCATATGGCCAATGCTATAGATATAGGGAGAGGTGAAGAGCTGGGGATACATTTACGATCTATCAATGGGGCAAATGCTAGAAGTAAAACTACTGTTAAAGAACATGCCTAATTTTAAAGTTTGATATTGTCCTACTAAATTGTCCTCCTTAGAAGTACCAATTTCTGCCTACTGTCTGTACGAAAGTGTCCATTACTCTATACTATTATCAGCACTTGAAAAAATAGCATTTTACATGTTGGCCAACTATTAATATACATTTAATTTATAGAAAGGTTGGACTTTTTAATAATAGCAGCTTTATTGAATATAATTCACTCATTTAAAGTGTACAATTCAGAGGCTTTTAGTGTATTCACAGTGATGTACAACCATCACATTTTAGAACATTTTTTTATTCCCTCCCCGCCAAAACCCATACTTATTAGCAACACTCTCCATGTATCACCATGGGTGTTTAAAAATTTAAAAAGTTCAACAGTTTTATTGTGATGAGTTTTTTACAAATTGAAAACATTAAACCTTTTCTTATTACATCTGTTACAATTATTACCTAAATTAAAAAAAAAACCTATTTGTTTCTTTTATGACATGCAGAAGTTTAAATTTTTATGTAAGTATCCATATTTTCTTTTTGAATAGGTGTAATTTGATGTGGGTTAGTGAAAGCATAAAGTAATGAATTTATGGATAACTTTTCTTTTTTTTAAATTTAAGTAAAGTTGGTATACAATATTATATTAGTTATATTAGTTTCAAGTGTATAATGTTTCAGTGATTTAGCAGTTTTATGCCTTACAATGTGATCACCACACTAATTCTAGTAACAATCTGTCACCATGGAAACTGATTATAATGTTAGTGACTATATTCTCCTTCACCTTTCATACTCATCGCTCTACCCTCTCTCCTCCATATTTATTTTGTTTTGTTTGTTCATTTATTTTATTTTTTTTTGATTCCACATATAAGTGAAACCATATGGTATTTGTCTTTCTCTGACTTATTTCAGTTAGAATAATACCCGTTAGGTCCATCCATCACAAATGACAAGATTTCATTCTTTTTTTCAGTGACTAATATTCCTTGTATATATAAACCACATCTTTATCTATTCCTCTGTCAATAGACACCTAAGTTGCTGCTATATCTTGGCTATTGTAAATAGTGCTGCTGTGAACATGGGGGTGTATATGTCTTTTGAATTAGTGTTTTCATTTTCTTTGGATAAATACTCAGAAGTGGAATTATTGAGTCATATGGTAGACCTATTTTCAATTTTTTGAGGAATCGCCATAATGTTCTCCATAGTGGCTGCACCAATTTGCAATTCCACCAACAGTGCAAATGAGTTCGTTTTTTTCCACATCCTCACCAACACATGTTATTTGTTGATTTATTGTTGATGGCCATTCGGACTGATTTAAGGAGGTATCTCATTGTGATTTTGATTTGCATTTCCCTGATTATTGATGTTGAACATGTTTTCATATGTCTGTTGGCTATCTGTATGTCCTATTTGGAGAAGTGTCTATTCATGTCTTCTGCTCATTTTTTAATCAGGTAGTTTATTATTATTTTTTGCTTGTTACTGAGTTGTATGAGTTCCTTATGTACCCGTATTTTGGAAGGCAGCTATGCTCACCGCTATACCACCAACGCAGTACCCGTATTTTGGATATCAACCCCTTATCGGATATATCACCTATGAACATATTCTCCCGTGCAGTAGGTTGTCATTTTGTTTTGTTGATGCTTTCCTTCGCTGTGCAGAAGTGGTTTAGTTTGATGAAGTCTGATTTGTTTATTATTGCTTTTGTTTTCCTTGCTTGAGCAGACATATGCAAAATGATATTGCTCAGACTTACGTCCAATAGTTTACCACCCATGTTTTCTTCTAGGGGTTTTATAGTTTCAGGCATTACATTTAAGTGTTTAATCCATTTTGAGTTTATTTTTATATGTGGTATAAGAGAGTGGTCTAGTTTTATTTTTTTCGTGTATCTGTCGAGTATTCCCAATACCACTTGTTAAAGGAACTGTCATTTCTCCATTGTATATTCTTGCCTCCTTTGTCGTTGGTAAGTTACCCATACAAGCGAGGGTTTATTTTGGGCTTTCTATTCTGTTCCATTGATCTATGGTAACAGATGGCTTGAAAAGGCCATCTTTCAAATAGTTTTTAAACTTGACCCCAAAGCACAATGCATAAAAGGAACAAGAGATAAACTGTACTTCATCAAAATTAAAAATGTTTGCTCGGTGAAAACCTATGTGAAGAAGATGAAATTATAGGCTGGGAGAAAATATTTGTGAACCGATATCCAACAAAGGCTTGTATCTAGACTTTATAACAAATTCTTAAAACTCAACTAAGTTCAAGTAAAAATATCCAATTAGAAAACGGGAAAATACATGAATAAATATTTTAGTGAAGACATACAGATGACAAGTAAGCACATGGTAAGATATTCAACATTATTAGCCATCAGGAAATGCAAATTAAAACCATGATGAGATACCATTACATACCTCTTAGAATGGATAAAATATAATACGAATACCAAAAGCTGGCGAGGATGAAGAGAAACTGAACCACTCATATGTTGTTGGTGGGAATCTAAACTTCTTCATTCACTTTGGAGAAGTTTGGCGGTTTCTTATAAAACAAAACCTGCAATTACCATATGACCTAGCAATTACACTTTTCAGCATCCATTACAGAGAAATGAAACCTTGTGTTCATATGAAAACCTGCACACAAATGTTTATAGCTAGTTTATTTGAAACAATCTAAAACTAGAATCAGTCCATTTGTCCAACAGGTGAATGGTTAAACGAGCCGTGGTACATGTATATCATGGAACACTACTCAGCAATGAAAAGGAATGGACTATTGATATACTTGGACATATCTCCAGAGAGTTATGCTGAGTGAAAAAAGCCGATACAGAAAGATTACATACTATGTGTTCCACTTGTATAATCTTTTGAAATGATAAAATTTCAGAAATGAAGGACAGACTAGTGGTTGCCAAGGACTGGTGATATGAGAGATCAGGAGGTGAGTATGGTTATATAAAGAAAATATGAAAAATCCTTGTGGTGTCAAAACTGTTCAGTATCTTGACTGTGGTAGTGGATACACAAGCCTACATAGTTGATAAAATTATGTAGAAGTATACACACATATGAATACAAGTAAAACTGGGGAAATCTGAATAAAATAGGTGGACTGTGTCAGTGTCAATACTGGTTGTGATATTATACTACAATTTTGTAAAATGTTATCATTGAGGGAAAGTAGGCTAAGTATACAAAGGACCTCTCTGTGTTTATAACTGCATGTAAACTTACAATTATCTCAATAAAATTCAATTTAAAAAGTTCATCTCTATTTCTACTGATTTGACCTCCCAGCTTTTTCATGTATAAAATTTCCTATGTATTTGTATCTATTCTTAGATATTCTATTTTATTTCACTAATTGGTCCTATGTCTGGGCAACATGAAGATTTTGAACTTGCCATTTCTGAAAGATGACTGATTTATAAATAGAAAATTTGAAGTTTTACTTATCACATTACTATAATAGTAGATTATTTCCAAAAATGGCTTCAACAATCTGTTTCATACTACATTCCCTTTTTCTACTCCTCCCATCAACAGGTGAAGTCTGATTCTCTTCATTTTGTGTGAGGGTCAGTCTTGTGACTTGCATAGTCAATAGAGTGGCAGAAATCATGATGTATGGTTTCTAGTCCAAGGCTTTAAGAGGTCTTGCTCTCTCCACCTTTGCCCTCTTGGAAGCAAGTCACATATAAAAGTGCTCAAGATAGAATACTGAGTTATGAGCAACCAGATAGAGAGAAGGTGGTCCCAGCCTTGCACCCACCTTTGTTAAAGCCTAGACATGTGGGTAAGGCCATTTTGGACTTTACAGCTTAGCCTAGTCACCAAGTGAATATAGCCTCATGAGCAAGTCCAGGTCAGACAAGTAAAAGAACCATCCAGCCAATCTATAATATTATGAGAAAGAAATCATTATGATTTTAAGGCAATAGGTTTTGGGATGGTTTGCAACAATAGATATTTTATATATGTAACTGTGACAGAGGCATAATTGATAGCAAAGGTGAAGACTTCTTTAATGAATTTTTACTGAACACCTACTATATGACCAGCCTTAACATAAACAATTTAAGAGACACATCAAATGAAATAATATATGTACAAATGTTTTTTAAGTAGTAAAGGACTTTTCACACTTAAGATCATTTGCATAACTTGGCATATAAGGAACAGTCAAGGGAAAATGAGGATGAAAGAGGAATAGAGAGGAAAAAAAAGAAAAAGACAGATACAGATGGGGAGATGGGAGAGAAAGAAAAGAAAAAATAGTGAAAAATTATTGTGAAAATGGTAAGGTGTGGGGAAAAGGAGACAAAGAGAAGAATCAATGAGAAGTGTGAACATACTGCTGAAGAAAGAGAGAGACAGCTAAAGACAAAAGACATAAAACCATGCTCATCATGTTATGCATTTGTCCTGAATATTTCAGGATTGTTCTGCTTTTTGAAAATTGGATATTTAAGAAAATGATGTGAAACCTAGAAATTTAGCAGAATTCTTTTGTACTTGTGAAAATATTTTCAAACTTGAAAATTTATTTTTTTAAAGGAAGGCTCTCATGGGATTTTGGAGGTCTTCCTCAGAAGTGGAAATGCTATTTAGAATTAAGAAATTTACTTTGGAATTTTAATGGTGTTGTATAGATTAAAAAAATCCTCATTAACTTGCTGAATAAACAAATGGATTCACTAACTAGGCTTTGGAAAATTTCTTTGAAATCAAGCGCTGGTGGTGGCTTTATCTTTCATCTTTGGGAAGTCAAGACAGGTTTATACTCTAACAGCAAAAGTCCTCATTTGTGACCAGTCTCCTTCACCGCCAAATATGCTCTTCTATTCTGCTGTGACAGTTGTTTTCTTACTCCATCCTATCACTTTTTGCTTGAGAGCAGAAGCTTGATTTTTTTGCTGGTGTCACCTTCCCATGAGCACAGGGAGAGTGACAACCTCTATGAAGTCCTATGGACAACATTCCAGGGAGTGAATTAAGATTGGTCTAAGGCAATCATGGTGGACTCATTCCCCTTGAGATATTGATTTAGGGATGGGCATGTGATTACATCTAGCCAATAGGACCTGACAAGATGTCAGTTGGGGAGCTTCTGGAAATTTCCTTCTAAAAACAATTGAGACAGAGGAGGAAGCTCCCATTGTCTTCACTGGATATTGCTTTACCTGGAGTTGATGCGGTTGCAGCCAAATACTGACTATAAAGGGGATGGTGACCTTGCTCTGTATTATTTTTGCGCTCTCAACAGCACATTGTATCATGTTGTATATATTTGAAATGCAATTACTAGAATAGCCCCTTTCTTTCTTTGGGACTTTCCTTGTCCATCTAGGGCATATTTTGGGTGAATGTTTCCCATTAAAACAATCTTTTGGGTTTTTAGATATTAAAAGGTAGAATCTTCTATTGATATGCTTCTACCTTTCTTTATAGGATGTTAGTTCTTTGTTCTTACTAAGCTCTGTATTTCTAATTGTTAAAGACGTCTACTACCTATTAGGTGTTCAAACACCATTATATAATGAATGAAGGAGTTACTGAGGGAATAAGTGAGGGAATTCAAAACAAAGCATTTATGGAAGAGTCTACCCTAATGATTCACTGGCTAGCTTACTTGCAAGCACGCAAAATCAGGCCAAATATCCAGTGCATTATTCACCCACTTGGACTGTGGTATTTGGTGTGGTCCCAATCCGAGACAGCACATGCATCTGAAAATGTTTTGTTCCTCTGGCACCTACTGGAACTCTAAATTAGGATGAGGGAAGAGAAGGCACCAGAACTATTTGTCCTAACTGATTGAGATTTGGGTCTCATAATTATCGAAATGAGCAAGCTACTTCAAACGAACCAAGAGAACAAGCTGAAAAACAATTTCTATCTGACCAAATCAGTACAATTTCATGTAACTTAATCATTATTGGAGACTTAGTAGTTCCAAGCACCCTGTCAGTCTCCTGGGATGCAAAATGAATGAGATGCTGTCTGTCCCACTGAAGGTATTTTAGCTCAGGAAGACAGATACAGGCAAGTAATCATAATGTAAAGCAAAATGATCATTAGAAATGCTTAGTGAGCTAAGCGAAATAAATCAGACAGAGAAAGCAGAGAACCATATGATTTCACTGATATGTGGTATATAAACCGAAAACAACAAGAGAACAAGACAAACAACTGAAAGAACAAAAACTCATAGACATAGGTAATACTTTAGGGGTTACCAAAGGGTAAGGGAACGGGGGGAGTGGGGCTCTAGAAGAGGGTAAATGGGTTCTAATATATGGTGATGGAAAGAGAACTGACTCTGGGTGGTGAACACACAATGTGAGATATAGATAATGTATTACAGAATTGTACACCTGAAATCTATGTAACTTTACTAACAATTGTCGCCCCAATAAACTTTAATTTAAAGAAAAAAAAGAAATGCTTAGATAGAAGCAACATGACTGAAAGCAAAAAGGACCTTTTGGTTAATGCTGGTGAAGAATTAGGAAAAGTTTTGTGGGGGAAAGTGGTTTCTGAGTTAGGTCGTGAATGATGATGAGACATTTTGGGAGACGGAGAAGGGAATAAAAGGCCATCCCAAGCTCAAATAATTATATAAGCAAAATTTCCCGAAACAAGATAATTTAAAAAGATATTATATAAGGTAATAATTATAACTCATTCCGGATTTTTTCTTTGACATAAAGTAGTTAAGAACATTCTAAGGGTTTTTTTTTTTTTTTTTTTTTTAAATCCCTTTATCCAGAATTGGATACAATCTGGAATGCTTTAAAAGAAACCAAAACATACTGATTAATAATTCATATGGCATTAAGACAGTGTAATGAGCTGTCATAACCAGAGACCAGTCAGGCAACATTTTAAACAAGCTGAATTTGCCCCTAAGAACATTTTAAAGACCAATTAAAATATTTTCTTCAGAGGATAGCATACTTTCAAAGATTACATATAAATCCTGCAATGTAACCAAAACTGTTCTGGACTCAAGTTGCTTTATCGTCCATCAGTTTTTGACTTTTAGGGTTTGCTTAAAGTAGGCACAGTTGGGGCATATGTTTTATTACTGAAGCTCATTGAAATTATCTTCTGACTAATTGGGCTTTCATTTCAGAACCACAGAACAATGCATTTTCTCCACATTGTCTCTTCTGTTCCTGCAAAGTCCAAAGAACATGCCGTTTGAGTGTGATGATGGAAATTATTTCACTTTCTCTTGATTTATGATCAGTGGAGAATATTTAAGACTGGCATCAGATTACAGGTTTATTTGTTTTTTTGTTTTTTTAAAATTTAATTTGTTTTCCTTTTCATGATTTCTCTTTGTAACGGCATGTTCCAGGGTAAGCACTCTCTCTATTCCCAACCCCTTTCCTGGGACAAGATTCCAGGAGGCACCAGTCCTGAAAGTAATGGGTGTGAAAATGACAGACACTTGGCCTGCTGGCTCCCTGTTCCCAAAATAGTGCCCTCAGAGTAGTTTGTTCCGAACAAGGTGCTGTCCCTTCAGGAGAGTCTTTGCAAGTCAGCTTATTTGTCCATTATTTAGAGCCTCCTAGTTTCCTAAAAGGACTTGGGGTGCCTCACAGTAAAAGATTAACATAATAGAAGACTGTAAAAATGGACATAAACAATAAAAATCCACAAAGAAGACTGGGGTGGGGAGTGAGAAATGTGCCCATTAGACCAAACCCCTAGAACTGGTGTCTGGGCCTCAGCGCTGCTGACATCCTAGGCTGGATAATCCTTTGTTGTGAGGACCATCCGATTCATTGTAGGATGTTTCACGGCATCTCTGGCCTTGACCCACTAGAGGCCAGTAGCAGCCCCGTGTCGTGACAACCAAAAGTGTCTCCAGACATTGCCAAATGTCCCTCCCCCTGAGGGTGGTACATCACCTCGGACTGAGAACATTTGCCCTAGACTCGTAAGAAAATATCCGACTTTATATTTCCAATTCATCTCTCCCTGAATCGTAACTCCAGACAACGTACGTTCCAATATTGTAATATAGCCCTTGGCTGGCACGATTCCTGTTCGCTGAGCTCTGTGATGACCAAGATTCGCATCTTCACTTGCCACTTACTAGTTGTGTGGTCACTATATCTCAATAACATTATCTATAAAATGGGAATAACAGGGTTATTTGTGAGGATGAATTGACATTCTGTTTCTAAAGCACTTATCACAGTGTCTGGCATGTAGTTAGTGCTCCCTAAATTCTAGTGAGAAAGGTGTGGGTCTTTTTAAATTTTTTTTTTTAAAAACCTTCTCTCTCTACCCTGTGTCATGGCTAGGGTAAGGGAAGAGAGGTGGCAGTTGGTAGTGACTGAGGTGGAGGAAGAGACAGATTTGTCAGGAGATCTCCCAAGAAGAGTACACTCAGGAGATATTCCAAGAAGAGTGCTCGGGAAGATCAGTGTCTTGTAGGCTTTTGACTCACTTTTGTGAAGCCTTTTTCCCCATCCTATTCCCTTCATTGGAAACAGGTGGCACTGAATAGGTGAAGAAAACCCCAGCAGAAGATCCAGAAGGGAAAGGAAAAAGGAGCTTAACAAGACTGGGTGGCCACGGGATGTAGAGAGGAAGGAAAGTCCCAAAGGAAAAGTTTTTTTCTACCCACGGTGAGCCCGGTGGGCCATTCCAGAGTGGGATGCACGGGACGGTTTGTAGAATGCACGAGGGGAGGGGCTGCCCCCAGACTCTACCTCTTTGAGGAATGCTTTGTGAGCCGGACATACCTCTTCAACAACAAAAAGTCTTGCCGCAGGGATGGCAAATAAAAGCCACTCATTAATGGTGCACTCCGCGGATGTCTCCAGTGCTCAGACAGTAGCTACTCTTAACCTACGAGCACTGCCCCACGGTGCCGATTGCTGGCTGAGGATATGTTCAAATTTGATTATGATGCAACCCATTAGCCCAAAGGCAGGGGATGTTTAGGCAAAATGTGACCCTTGTATGCAATTCCTTCCGTAAAATCATGGCTCATATTGGAAGCCTATTTGGAAATGATTCGGAATACGAAATCTTTACAGTTATAAAGTTTTGAATTTTTGTGCTTGGAACTGGGCAGCTAAAACTTGAGCAAGATAATTTTAGCATGTGCAGGCTTTTCCACACAGGACAAGGGAGGCTTCACGTCGTAGATGTTGTGGAGAAATTGTTTCAGTTCCCTGGTCTCCTGTTTGAATCATTATGACCAAATAGGAGATAATGAGGATCTGTTCCAGTGGGAAATATTTAAATTAGGAGGGGTTAAAAACTATCTACAATTATATTGTGTCATCTCCAGGGGAACCTACAGTCTCACTTTAATAATATGCGAGGACATTTGCATCTGGAATTGAAAAGACAACGGACTCCACATATGGGTGTCCTATGGCACACATATGGTACTGTCAGGAGCCAAACCTCTGGCTTTGTTCTGCTTTGCTGAAAGTTCTAGTAGATCTTGACCTTCATTTTTGGGGAGACAACCATTACTGAGCTGCAATGTAAGTCCAAATATTATGTTAGCTATCTCACAGCCCAGAATTAAACTTTTGCAACTTTTTCCTAAATACTTACACATCACCCAGGGAGCCACTCCAGAAGCTTCACGCCAGAGATTATGAAAATGACAGACACTTGTTTTGGAACCTAGGGGTCCCACATAGGCCTAAGATAATTGACTTCTGGAGGCATCTCGTGTCGGCTAGTGACCCACTCAGGATCCTTTCCAGTGTATAAAATGCAAGTGGATCCCAGACCAGTGGCTCTCCATCCATCAAGAAATTTGTGGGGGAGGAACATGGCCCACCACCTTGGGATGCACATTGATTGTGCTCTGGATGAGACTGGAGAGAAGCTGCATCTTCTCTTTACCCCCCTGTCTAGGAGTGGGTGTTAAGCTGAACACAAGGAGAAGGGTACTTCTTGGATGAAAGTTGGGGAAGTGGAGAGCAAGTCCCCAGCATCTCTGAGCTAGGAAGGGAAATGTGGGATGGTTGGGTTTTGAAGTGGAGAAGATGTGGTATTTCCATACAGAGAATACTTGGGAATCATCCACGTT